>NC_065510.1:14346231-14409623 GCF_006386435.1 Epinephelus moara | reverse complement strand
GTTCATTGGTCCGTCCATCGTTTGGACGAGATAAATCGCAAATTCATTGAAGTATGCCAGACCAGTAATGCAAGCCTACTCAGTTGAGTGGGCGGGGTCTATGGTCTGGAACCAGGCTAGTTCAGTTCATAAAATTATTACAAACATGGTGACACACGGTGAACCTAGGGTTGGTGGGGGTCGTTACCAGTTTTGCCTGTTCAGTAATGCAGCCTTGCCTTGGTCTCTAATCCAGCTGCGTGAATTTCAGTATGTATGTGAGCATTGTCAAAAGGCCTTAAAAAGTATTAAATTGTCTTAAGGTCAGATTGGATGGATCTTAAATGTTTTTTAGTCACATTACCGCGATAGATTCAGGTGTTGACGCTACACATGACACCCTCTGCAGGATCGTTCCGCAGGTTCATTTACAGAAGCCTTGTCACGACTCTTCGTCATCTAAACAGTACAGTTTGATCTTCTTTTCAATGCTCTGCCAGGGCTGTGACCGACCCCGGAGGGACTGATCCGAGGACCTCACTCAACCATCCAATTGGTAGTAGTGACAGTCGGTGTGTACAAAGGGCAGGGACTTAAGCAAGGCAAGCATATGACCCACAATTACTGGGAATTTCTCGTTCATGCAATCAAATAACTGCAATCCCCAGTCCCACCGCACGCCACCCTATGTTTATTTTGAACTGACACCAGTGTGTTCACTTGGAAAAAGTATACTTTCACTCTTGGTGTGTATTTCCATCACAAGTTTGGTCTGAAATTTAATTGACAGTGATATTAAAATTGTATTAGAAAGTCCTACATTTAAGTTGTGTATATCTGTAGACACCCGGGTAGCATGTTATAACCCAGAAACTAATGTCTGTTAGCAGCTTGTAGCATCCTAGTTTAAACTGACACTTAGGCTGTTTGTAGCATCTAGTCTGAGGGTTCTCACTGGTTTTAATATGCAATTTGACACGTTGCTGTGTGAGAATGCTGGCAGTCTCTCTAGTCGTCTGGGCTCTAATAGCCATCCCTGTCTGTCTTCACCAGGGCTCAAAATGAGCATCCCCAGTCTGTGTCTGAACTGTACATTTTTCAGTGCTCCTGTTACACTGCAGCTAACTTGTCGACTCATGTTGTATAATAGAGTTTTGACCTGACGCAAAGCTGAGGCAGTCTGAGGCTTGAACAGAGCTGGCTCCACTTAGTCCTGCGAGGGGGGAATTAGAGGGACCTGTGGTAACTGTGGTCTGGCCTGGAGCCCGGCTGGTGGAGGAAAGTTTGAAAAAGGGTGCCTCCTACTGGGTGAAATGCGTAATGGACGCATGGCTCCAGGTGCAGGGCCTTCTCAGTTATAGTGGTATTTCTGTGTAATGCTTTGTGTTTGCACTACACGGATGGAGTTTCCACATCAAAACAAGTCTGATAATATGACGGAGATTTTCCATGTATAGTTGGTGTTGACATACTTTCCCTTGATTGCCTTAAAATATCTGGTCCTCATTATGTGGGGCTCTGTGGCCAGATGCAACAGTATAATACTTAAATAGGCCTGATGAAGCCATCTTGTTTGCACAGTTTGACCCAGATCATCAGCGTAAAGCATCCAAATTTCAACATCTGCTTGGATGGTTGAGGAGGCTCTGAATCCCTGGGAGTGTTTTAAAATGTGGAATGAGGGAATGTGGAAAAGGCTGAAAAAAACAAAACAACATGAAAGCAATTAGCTGCTAGAAGTCTTCGTGCAACTGAGCAGTTTTTCAGCTCTGTTTTTAAGGAGTCATTTTGGAGAGTGGATTGCATATAACCGTGCTGATTAAGGATTCCCATATGTTTCAGTACTTCAATACAAGAAGTGCTCAAACTGTGAGTGGCAGAGTTGGAGGGGGTGCGAAGCTGGGGAGGAAAATATGCCGCATGAGGCAAAAGGGACAGGTCCCTGCAGGTGTTCTAAACACAACAGGAAGTTAGTTATTGATTGTTTATTTGTTTGAGCCCACTGCTTTGGCAGAAGAGTCATTAGTTCCAGCAGCAGCAGAGGGAGGGACACACTGCTCATGGAGGCAATTAAATTGATGCAATTTGTGTCAAAATCACAGTCTTCCTCTAACGCAGTCAAATCTGAGCACATAATATTTTAGTCAGTGTGACTCACACCTCCCAGGTCATTATATTCTTGGAAAAGTTATGAAATTAGAAAAATAGTTTTCCAGGCCTGGCAATGGATCCGAATGAACAAAATGTTTTGGAAAAGTTTTGAGTATGCATTGTTTTGGCTATTGTTTAAAATATGTTCATAAAAATCCTAAAACATTTCTAATGTCATGGGAAGTACTTTGCCTGTCAAGTGCTGTGTTACATGAACGCTGAAATGTCACTAGTATCATGTGATCCATATTGGCATTTGCAAAGGGTAGGCGGCGGGAATATCTAACGAGTTGGAAAAATTAGAAAGCAATAGCAGTTTGCTTATTCCCAAATGCCTGAAAAGTGTGTTTAACAATGTATGGCTTTCAAACAAAAAAATATCAGTTCAGTTTAGGACTAGATGTTACAATCCCTCAATGAACATATTTGAGACTATGAGTGGAAATATTAGTGCCGTCTGGGGGTTTAAGAGTGGAAGCAAAAGGGTTAAGGGCAGATGGATAGAAAAGTAGGAAAGAGCGAAGGTAGATAGAAAAGTGAGGAGCATAGGGAAGGCAGAGCCAAGGAGAGACGTCTGTGCAGACTGAGAGAAGAAACTAACAGGAGAAAAACGGACTTAACTTTAATCGAGGTGGAGTTTAACTGGACGATTGTTGTTGACCTACTTGCGATTGAGAGTGGAAGTTGGAGCCATTCAGGGGGAGGGGGTGGGGGTTTAGGGAGGGTAAAAGCTTTTTTGGGGTCATCAGGTGGGTACCATCCTTCACTGGTGTTTCAATGAAAGGCCCACGGTGCCCTCCCCCCTATGCTTTTACTCCCTCGAACTCTGATGTTGTTAGTGGTATTTCGTGGCCCAAGTGGCCTGAAATTCCCATTTCTTTAAGCAGCCTAGTAGTTGACTTGCCTGCAAAGTGACTGTAGCCCACTCCAACTGGGCAAACCTTTGCTTTCCAGCTGCGTTGCTTAGCGTCGGCTGCCAGCTTGGTGTACTTAAGGGTCTTGCACTCCCAGGGTACAGTGAGCTCAATGAGGTAGATGAGGCGCAGTGAAAAAGACGAAAGCACAGCGTCTGGTTTGAGGTTAGTACAGGCGTGGTTCAAGAGAGGCAGACCCTAGCTGGCTGGATGTAGGCTCTGCATCAAAACTCTTTACGTTGGCAACCTGGAGGAAATGGTTCTGGTCTGCCATACTGAAGGGAAAAAACTTAAAGACAACCAAAAAGCTGATAAGCTGAAGACAACGATGTGGATAATTCAGCCTCTAGTAAAAACCTCCTGAACAATGAACACTGAAAGAATTGTAATCAGCCGAAGTTTCAGCTGCTTGCAATATGCAATCCTCACCACTAGATGCCACTAACTTCCTCCAAATCTTGCACACTGCTCCTCTAAATGAAGTCATGAAAATGGAGTTGTAATATTGTGAAAAATTTTGAGAAAGTTTTGAGAATTCATTGGTTAGAAATGTGCTGAAACCCTGGATGTCATTGTCTGCAATGCATCCAGAAATTACCAAAGAATTATAATGTTTTTACCTTTTTCTGCAGTATCAAAATAATCCAGTGATTTTTTTTGTTCACCCATGGATATTTCGTAAACAAGAACCGTTAAAAGTTATTTCGGCATTTTGTTAATTAATGGCGCCAATTTACCAAAATGTAAACAAGTATAGGTAAAAAAAAAAAAAAGGTGTAGCCCACAGCTAACAAACTGACCCCATGCCATACTTCCTGTTCATGGTCTACTTTTATTCCACAAACAGAAATGAATGTCAAGGCCATTGGGCAGCCAACCACAAGAGTTTCTGGTATGCTTTGTGAGGTTGGTATCAAAGATTGTGAAACACATTCCAGATCAGTTTCAGTCCTCAAATAGTTGTGGGCCAAAAGTAAATACAGTTAGTTCAAAGATCCAACGCTGTCATGATTAGACGTACTGTCATTTCAGCTGTCTGCTCTGATGACTAATTAGTGCTACATGACAGTCCTTATCTCTGTCAGCCTGGAAACAGTCCCGCCTGACATGGGAGATACAATCTGTCAAGCCTTCCTGTCCAGATTTATACAGATGTTTACACGCAGCTGGGCTGTTTATAACAGAAATTGCATCTTCAGTCAGGACACATTGGGCAAAGAGTTGAGTGAGGATCTCTGCAGCTCGAAGGAATATTTAGTTTCACACTGGATGTTGATGTGGGTCTTTTTTCTTTTCTTTTTTGACAATGCTTTGTCTCCACATTTCCTGCGTATAGGAAATGAGTATTACACACAGGAAAAATGACTAACGGTTATCCTGCCCCTTTGTTCTCAACGTGACCAGCACAGTCCCTCTGTCTCCCAGTCTCTGTTTCCCAAGTTTTGTTTGAGCAATGCTGTCGGTTTCGTTTACTGCTGTTCCCCCTCCTCTTCTCCTACTTATATTCCCTCATCAGTCAAAGTCTCTTATTCTGTCTTCTGCCAGCTGATTGACACATTTGCGCTGGAGATCGGGGAGCTGAAGAGAGAGATGGTCCAGACCTCTCCTGCAGTTGACAGGGAACCCGCGGATCTACAGGGGTAAGACTGTTTTCTGCACATCTTCTTATCTTCAAAACATTCATCAACCTGACCACTCTTGTTTTTATTTCCTGTAATCTCTGGAAATATTATCTTAATGAGGCATGATGTGTGTTGCAGCATGTTGTGCATTGTTTTGTATTCTGTTAAATTCCTTCAACAGTATTTGTAAATGCCTCTGCACACATTGGTGCTCATTTTCACCAGCAGATGGCAAAAGTGTTTGACTCTCTGTCTCTCTGTGTTTCTCTGCCAGGCTGGAGAGTGAAGTGAGTGGTGTTTACCTGCAGTCCCCCCAATGTGGTGGGGTGGGGGGCGAAAGGGATTCTGGTTACGACTCCTTGCGAAGACGTATGAGTGTGTTGGACAGGCTGACTCAAACTCACCCGGTGTGGCTACTGCTGGCAGTCAGTGAAGAGGAGGCCAGTCGCATCCTGCTCAAACAGCCACTTGGGGTGAGGGATTGACATACAAATGTCAATGTGCTGATTTGAGTATTATATAATATTGCATCATATTTCATGACTTCTGGTTGTATGGTACAGGTGTTCCTGGTCAGGAAGTCAGCTGCTCTGCAGAGAAAAGTTCTGTCAGTGCGTCTGAAGGAGGATCAGTCAGGAACTCCCATCAGCCACTTCCCTGTCAGAGAGAGCCAGTACAGTAAGTGATATTATTGATTTTTTGGTCTTTTCATAAAACTGGGCTGTCTGTGCAGTAGAAAGATGCAAATACTTTTGAAAGTGGTGCTACATGAGGTAGAAAACCTACAACTCAGGAATGCAGTGTGCCACACTGTACCAATAAATGCTCCTGCTGGTGGGTGACGTATTGCGAGTTTGTCTGTTTGGATGCGGGAAACAAAATGGGGGCCGGCTGGTAACAAACAATCTTGAATTACATTTTAACAGTAAGCTAAAATATGTTTCTGAAAACATACGAGGTAAGAAGTCACAATGTGGCGACAGGTTTTTATTTGATCAGCACTGCTTAGTTTTACCGTTTAATCTAAGTATTACCCTCTCCTTGTTCACAAACAGTGCACTAAAATGTGTTTCTGAAGACATTTTAGGTAAGGGTGACACAAAATGCGTCATCCAGCAGATTTGAGCTGAGTGATGAGCAGGGAGATTTGGGCACTGGTAAGGTGGAGGGAAGTTTATCACAGTTCTTTTACACATACAACATTACCAAAGTTGTTGTGATGCAAAGCTGGTTTAAAATCAGCAAGTATCCCTTTAAGCGACTGTACTTGCGGTGCTGGGTGGTTTAGTGCTCAGCATCAGGATATAATAAATACTAGAGTTAGTGTCAAATAGATTGAAGATCACAGATAATCCCAAACTGACTTTCGGATTATCTGAGCAGCTCTGTCAGTCTTTGGTGTTTGCTACACAGTGTGGCACTGGACAGAATATGTTCAATGAGCACAGTTTAGGTAGTTTTTTTTTTTTTTTTTGTAAAGATAAATTCATGTTGAATCAGAAGCTGTAACATGTTAGATCAGAGGTAGGCAACCTGCAGCTCCGCGGCAGCATGTGGGTCTCTAGCCCCTCTCCAGTGGTGCTCTGTGGCTCTTACACAAATTACATGAAAGTGAATGACGGTTATTTTTTAACATTTCAGTTTTCATTCATCATTGTTGTAGGTCATAAGTGATTCTTAGATTCTTCACTTGCTAAATGTGTAGCCTGTACACCAAATTTAAAAAATGCTTTTACATTTTGTCAAATAAAGTGTGTCATACATCTACGGCCTGGCACTTTATTCTCCTAAATTGTCTGAACCTCAGTAGCAGTGGCTAGTCTTGAGTCTAGCTAAGCTTGCTTTGGAATCCAAATCCAAAAAGTCTCAGAGTAAAATAAAGAATCTAATAGTGCATGGACAGATTCATTTGCTTTCACCACTAACTCTTCAAAGTTCGAGCACCAAACAATCATAAATAGCCCATTGCAGAGAAGCTACGTTTTTGGGTGGTTAATGAATGCTCATTTAGACCTATAGGTAGTGTTGATAGCCTAATTTTGTCTGTGTTACCTTCATTAAATTGCTCAAATATGTTTTTCTCTGGCTAACAAGGGCTTTTTTGATAGAATATTTTGCCGACCCGTGGCTCAGGTGGATCAGAGAGCACAAATTTTGGTCTTTCAGTTTCCTTTGGTCCCCCGATGATGTCTTGTTGAACCACAACCACCTCTGCAGTCACACTGCACTCTAGGTCATAGAGTTAAAGATGTAATTTCCTGTCCGCCCCCGCATATTGTGCACTAAGATAAACCCATACGAATGAGAAATGAGAGTGTGTGACCGGAGGGATGTCACTTTTCCCCTATTGTGTGCGTGTGTGTGTGTGTGTGTGTGCGTACGTACTAGGTCTGCACATCACAATATGCCCACAACTCACATTGCAATCGCAGTGTCTGTAAAAGTAATTGCAATATCATTTTTTTGAGTATGGTGCAGTCCTAGTGTGTAAGCATGCCAGTGTGGGGCTTTTAAAGGCTTCTTTCTAAGTTTCTATAAATTAGCTGTTCTATTAGTGCGACTGTCCCACTACAATGCTGCTGTAAAGTGATAACATGTTGATCTGCTGATGTAATGTGGCTGCAGGACCCCCTCCCTCACTCTTCTGACTTCTCTGTGCGTAGGAAAGTTTTGCTGATAAGGCATTTATCTTCAGTAAATGTCTGCTCACATTTGGTCATGGTCACATGTTTGTACTGCCTCAAGAGTCACATTGAACAGGTGACATAGTGTAGCTAGCTGTGTGTACGTGTGGGTTTAGTAACACTTGACGTGCGAGTAAAATAACTAGTGGTTAACAATGTTACACGTAAACTGTGCTTATAAGCTTACAGTAATTAGTCATATGCAGAAATGCTGTGTTTCAGTGCTGGGGATTAGTCATGGAGCTGTGACAGTGCCAAAGTGTGATGACACACCAGCTGTAGATTTTCCCTGCTGAAATGACAGCACACATGGGAGGAAGGGAGGGAGGGAGAAGTAAGGGAGGGAGGGGGGAGTGCCTTTGGCCTGGTCTGGCCTTTAGATGTGGGTCAGCTGCTCTCCAGTTGGCCTCTCATACTGACTGCTGTGTTGAGTTAGCTTTGTGCACGAACGGTTTGAACTTAACTTTTAAACAATGCTTTCATGGCAAAGCACAAATCACCAGTCCTCTTTTGTCACACTTCTCATTGAAGTCTTATATTAAAATCAAATCACGTCTCCTTCATATAAAGTAAAATATGATGTGTGCTTATCAGCTAGCACAAAGCAATTTCAACCAATGATATCACAGCATCCACCCATCAATCAGTCTGCAACTTTTAGCCACACAGAGCTAAGATTAAGTTAGTCAGCCAGCACAGCATGCTACATCGGTGTATCTTTGTTTCCCCAAAATACCCTGGTTAAGGGCAGCTGACTAGAATTTATTAAGTTTAAGGAAAGTGTGACAGCTCCAGATTATGCACAAGGCTTTTTACAGTGGACTGCTTCAGAAACCGGAGCATACCATGAGCTTTGTCTCGCTCTCCTTGACGGATACTACTATGCCATCAGTGTCAGTGTTGGAGGCTTACTGTTACGACATGCTGGCTTTTCAACAATCAAGTCAAATTTTGTCCAATGTCAAATTCTGCCTGGATATGCTGTTTTTATCTGGAACTTCTGTATGATACTGAAGGTAGATACTCTCAAAATGACATTTCACCTGGACTTTAACATGTCCAGCGTTGCCTAAATATTACATCTTGAGGTTAGATGTTGTCTTTGTGGAGAGCACACTAGCTCACCTGGTAGAGCAGGCACCCCATATACTAAAGGCTGTGTCATTACCGCATTGGCCAAGGGCTTGATTCCAACCATCTGCCCTTTCCTCGTTTGCGCGTGGAAGGGCAGAGAGGTGTGCTTTCTCTGCCATAGGCTTTCCACATAGGTGTGTTGAGGGGTGGAGAGGTGTGCTCTCTCTGCCTTAAAGTTTCTTTATGCTTCTGCGTACACTCGTCTATGTCGCTATGCAATTCCCCGCCAAAGTGCTTGGGGGCGCGGTGTTCTTTTATATATACCTACCTAGACTCTGTGACGTCTATGGTCGTTGCTCGTTCATTGTTTGTCTATCTTCCGGCTTTGCTCTAGTCACAGTGAAGATGGCGACCGAGAGAGAAAGACTGTTGCTGGAGCTCGAAATGATCGACATTGAACAACAAATGCTCTTATTACACATGTTGCGACGACGACGAAGAGAGAGACGACTGCGCTGATGGTCTGTACGCCCGTTGAATGGCTCGAGGCAGTGTTGTGGTACTGCAGCAGGAAGTGAAACCTTGCGAAATGCCGGAAATGATGTCGGTTGAAGGACCAAGGGACGCAACGCCTCTGCAAAGCCCTCTGCGTCGTAGGTATGCAGAGGTATAAACCTTGCTTTAGGCTTTCTGTGTAGGCCTAGGAAAGGCAGAGAGGCCCCAGAACAGAGCCATACCTCCAAATATAATACTGAAAGTGGAAATAAAGTTTTTCTTTTGGCTAAAGTGAACTAATTTTTTTAGTGAAGGTTGTCGACCCCGGGCATCAACACTAAAAAACAACAACAAACGTCAACCCTCTGGTGCGCTGAAAGAAAAGTCAGGGCATCACCAAATTAATTATAGGGTTTATCCTCTGAGGACCATGAACATCTGTGCAAAATTTCTCGTAAATCCATCAGGTGTATGAGATCCTTTAGTCTGGACCAGACAGAAGGATCAGCCAACCAACAGTGTCATCCATAAATCCACACTGCTAACGTGGCTAAAAAACCAAAGGCCCTCACTTGGTCAATGACGTCGTCCACTCTAGTCATCATACAGATGTACAGTACACTGAAACCAAGACATGAAATAATGGTAAATATTGGAAAAACTTGCCACAGATGATGAGTAACAGGGATGTTGTGCTATTTGTTAAAGCACTGGAGCACACCTGTGACACACCTCCATTGTGACTAAGATCAATTTTTCAATTCACTCAATCAACTTCCTTGTAAGATGTTGGCAAGGCCGGACATAAGTGACAGAATAAAGCTTCTTAATGCAAATTCCCTGTAAGAAATGACATCTAACCTAGTTTTAGTCTATCAGTTGTAACTCAATCTGTACACATTTCATTTGTTTGTAGCCTTTTCTCTGGAGGGATCTGGAATCAGCTTTGCAGATCTGTTCCGCCTGGTGGCTTTCTACTGTATCAGCAGGTAAACAAACCAACATTCGTTTTATTCATCCATCACATCCCCAGCTTCTCCGTGTTTTGTTCTGTAATGAGAGGGTGATTCGAAGATGGAAAGTCCATGGATGAAAATAATGTTTGTCGAGTAAGCACTCAGCTTTCGATGCCCAAGGCTCTCACTTCTTGTTTTAGCTCGAGAGACTCAGACGCACAAAGGACTTAAAACAACAGACTAAAGAAATAAAGGGAAATTGTGGTGCAAGCAGGACCCATCACAGCACTTGTTTCAGTTAGAGAGATGACCACAAATCAAACAGGCCTCTTAAAGTGTACAATTGTGGATTATATCTCAAATTAATTTTGATCTACATTCTCAATCCCAACATGTTTGCTCTATATATCTTTAGATCTTCATATCTGTTCCTTTGTAATGGAGACAAAGGTTGTGTCAGCATGTTTATATGAGCAATGATTGAAAGTGTTTTCACTTCTCTGTATGCCAGTGTGTGTTAGTGCATATCACTGTCAAATGAGGACAACGTGCTTCATGACCCCGACCATAAAGACAGAATCATTTACTTGTTATTGTCGATAAACGACACAGATGTGTCAGTGTTAAGTTGTACAACTAAACTCACGCAGGCAGCTTCATCTGACTACTGTTGCATCCTAATTCATGTTTTAATCATTTCTTATATTGTATTTCTAATATTCATGTTTATTGCCTGTTCATGTTTCACTCAGGGATGTCCTGCCTTTCACACTCAAACTCCCAGAGGCCATTGCATCTGCTAAGACTCAGAAAGACCTGGAGGAGGTGGCTCAGCTTGGAGCAGGTAGCCTCATTTATTATTTTATTTTTTAAAATCACTGTTGTATGCCGGGAGTGATTCTTATGTGTGTAGCCTATATACTGAATAAGAAGTAAGGGATAATGTGTAATGAGCCGGTGAATACTGGGAAAATAACTCCCGACAGGGGAGTAGAACCCCGACGCGGCTAATTATCAGTTAAATAAATAATTTGAGACAGAATATTGATTAATTATACGATTTTTATTGATTTATAAATTAAATCGGGAGGAGAGAAAAAAAAACTGCCGGCAACGGCTGAATCTGTGCTACAATAGCTACAGGGAATCAAGATCAACGATCAACCTCCCTGTCATCCACAATCTTGTGTCTCCTCTCTTCTCCGGCATTCTTCTCATCTTCAGCCAGTAACCATGACTCAAGATTTTCATGCTCACCAAATATGTTAAAAGTTATATCATGAAAATACTCCATCTTTGTATCTTGTAAATTATTATTTTGAAGCGGTAACGGCTACGTTAGCCCGATAAAAAAGTAACTGTTGTCAGGGCAGCGTCCCTAGCAACGCTGGGCTACATAGCAATGGTCATTACACAGTAATATCAGACCTCTGAATGCCGCGACTGACCAATCAGAATACAGCATTTAATAGAGCCGTGTAATAAAATGTTTTAACATTTTGTGAACTACAATGTGCTACATTAGTCTACGTCCTGGTGCCTTTTCCCCTACATTTTACCAAACCTCAATAGCAATGGCTGGTGTTGAGTCTCCCTAACTAAGCTAGCTATGAATTCTTAATCCCAAAAAGGAAAAAAAAAAGAGAGAATTTAAAGGTACTTGTACCTACTTGCATTTCACACAACACTTTGAGCACAAAAAACTCCAACTCCCTCCAAAGGCCTACTCCCCCCTCCTCCATTACGTCCTCATTACGCCTACAATAGACGTAGGTGTAAGCAAGGTAACGTTAGATACACGGAAGAGGAGAGGGAGTGTAATGTTACAACCAAGACAGTCAAACGCAACCCCGGAGTTTTAAAACTCAACCGGAGTCAGTGATGACTGATGAGTTTTAGAATAATAATTAAATAAATAATAATAAATGTTATGCGACGTTTTCTTAGAACCATATGAGAATGGTATAATTATGAGTTTTTATCTCTGGTGGAATTCACTTACATTTTAGTGTGCCATCAGCTTATTAATAGCATTTTAACCTAAACAAAGAAAAGCATAACATTTCCAGAAAGGGAAGTGTTATGCTTTAATGGTGCTTTCACCACCAACACTACAACGTTAAGGAACCAAACCAGTCATAAGGAGCACACTTCAGAGTGACCACATTGTGTTAAAACATATTAATGAATGCTCATTTAGACGTAAATATGCTGTGTAACCTTCATTATAAGGCTCAAGTATGTTTTTGTGGCTCTTTTTCTGGCCAAAAATGGCTTTTTTGATAGTAAAGCCATGTTAATTGCATACTGGCTCCCAGTTCTGTAGCAAAAATATGAATGCAGAAAAATTAGGGTGACATTGATCTCACTCTCTGAAAAAAAATGGAATAAGCCTGCACTATTTCTTAAACATTACCATTAAATAATGTGGCTAAGGTAAAGAATATATAAAGATTAGACCTCAGAAGTTAAAACATCAGTATTCTTTTAAACCTAGAGGTGCCAGTGTGGCTGCCTGTAACTTCTCCACCTGCTATAACATGCAAACAGTCAACTAAGCAAGCAAATACAGAAAGTTTGTTAGTTTATTTATTTGTCTTTGTCAGTTCACGCTGACCACTCAGCTCTGGTTTCACAGCAGATTCAGTCACTTCATCTCTGTCAAGTTATTCTCAGCTTAGCTCCTGTGAAACTGCAGTGAGTCAGCTTCCTACAGTAGAATCCTACGACATAGCTCAGTGCTTAGTGTGGGGGATAAGGGAGTGGCCAGTGGAAAGCTTCAGTAGGCTGTGCGCTCCATAAACACACACATACATACCATCATACCACATTCAGACGTGTGTCAGCGCACAAGCCTTTCAAGTGTGAGTGCTAACAAACAATGTGCTCTAAACTGTGTCAAAGCTACTGACAAACATGAAGAGCCGCTTTTATATTTGCGTGTTGACATTCCTGTGAATAGAAGTGGGTGTAAGGCTGCGCTCAAATGGCTTTTGCACTGCTGTTCTTTCATCTGTTGTGAAGGGGGGGCAGAGGCAGCGTGTGAGCCTCTCTTAGTTAACTCATGCAGTCAGTAAGGGAAACTCCCCTTCACCACTGGAAAGCTTCTATTTAGAGACAAAACGCAGACGATCATATTATATGTTGTGGAATCTGAGCACGCACATGTGAAACACAAACACATGAAACAAACAGTGCCAGAGGCATTTAAATATTGCAGTGACTTTGGAGCTGATTTGCCTCTGCAGAGGGCCATGGAGGGGGTTGTTCTGCTGCAAAGGCACATTTTAGGGACTTATTAAGAGCTGATGATGATCGTAGCAAAGTCAGCTTCTCATGAGAGTGGGATTCAACTGGCGTCTTTTGCCAAGCTGGCAGCAGGACTTTAGGGATGGGTGTTGGGTCGGTCGGTTGGTTGGTCGGTTCGCCACTTTGATCCAAACCAACGTATGTCCAGAGTACTGGATGAAGTGCTCTGACATTTTTCACTGATAATCATGTCCCCTTCAGGATTTGTAGCTTGATTTGAGCACAATCATCAGGTCAACCTTTGAATTTGTCATATACTGCATTGTTGATGACTTTCTTCCTGCAAAATGCCGCTGCTAATTAGCAAATGTTAGAGTGCTTACACACCGAACTAAGATGGTGAAGTATTAAATGAATTGCGTGTTGTCAACCTTTGAACGTCTGGTGTCCTCAGTCATGTTGCCAAGAAGCAAATCCAGTCGCAGCAGCCCCGCCCAGGTCAGGTGTATGCAGGGGTGTTTCTAGGATTTGAGGACATTTGGGGCTTAGTCCAGACCTCTGTCAGGTTCTGGGGAGCCTCAAGCTCTATTTTGATATTATTTATGCACTCCAGCACCCTGTTTATGTTCAAAGTTTAATAATAGTCCCAGTGTGAATTAATTTATTTTCATTGTAAATTAGAAAATCTTGTAAAGTTGCACATCACTGCTGAAGTCTCTTTGTCTTGTTATTCAGTGGAGTCATTAATGTCTCTATTACAGTCGAATAACATGGGACACGCAAGCGGCGAAACAAGTCTGTTGCTGTTTGCCCACAACAGCGTGCAACCACTATAATTATAAACAAATTGCTACACTGACCACGGAAACCAACCTTGCCTGTGCGGGCATTGCGCAACTCTTCTCTGTTTTTATTCGGCTGGTTCATTATTTTTTCCCCTTCACGTGGCTCTGCGGTCCTCCAACAGGTAAAACTACATAGAACTGTGTAAAAAAGGAGCACAGTTTGTTTTAAAAGGATTCAAATGAAAACCTGATTGTACCAGAGGCAGTGCAAAGCTGCAGAGCAACCTTTTGGGTGTTTTACATTTTTACATTTTGATTTAAATGATTCAATCCAATCAATGCGTCCTGTACCTGAAACAAGCCAGTTTATTAATTCAGTACTAGTTGATATAGCCCACACTTCCAAACCCTGCATAACCAACTGCTTTATCACTCAGCAAATTTCAGTATGCACACAGTGAAGCTGTATTTAGGCCATTAAAGGTTTTGTCAGTGGACTTCCATAATGCCATAGGTTCTCAAATATTGACCTCAGCGCCAGGTCTTTATTTGAAAAAGACATATTTATTCTATTTCCCCTGTTTTATGTGTGTTTTAGTAATGGCCCTCCCTGTTTTCTGATCCTTTCCCATTTTAATTTGCCATCTAAGCTGTTTGCTTTTCATCCACATTAACATGTTTTCTCGATAAAGTTCTCGTGATAGTGCACCCAAAAATGAAAATTCACCCACTACTCACCCATATGCCGAGAGAGGCTCAGGTGAAGTTTTAGAGTCCTCACAACACTTGCGGAGATCCCAGGGGAGAGGAGGTAGCAACAACACTTGCGGAGATCCCAGGGGAGAGGAGGTAGCAACACAACTCCAACTAATGGAGGCTGACGGCGCCCCAGATTCAAACGTCCAAAAACACGTAATTAAAAACCACAAAATATCTCCATACTGCTTGTCCGTAGTGATCCTAGTGTCCTGAAGCCCCGACATAAAAAGTTGTTTTTCGAAAAACATCATTTGAACTCTGTTTTTAGCCTCACTGTAGCCTGTAGCTCTAACTGCCTCTCTGTGCGCTGCGTTCACGTGTGTGCGCTTGCGCGAGACCAGCGAAAGCACGTGAACACACATGAAGGCGGTGCCCATGTCTCACGGAGTCGTGCAAGCGCATACACGTGAACGCAGTGTANGGGCTCCATAAGCCTGTATTAGGTGGAGTTGTGTTGCTACCTCCTCTCCCCTTGGATCTCCACAGGTGTTGTGAGGACTCTAAAACTTCACCTGAGCCTCCATCGGCATATGGGTGAGTAGATAATGGCTGAATTTTCTTTTTTGGGTGCACTATCCGTTTAAACGTTCCCTCAGTATTTACTGTTGCCTCAGTTTTGCTTTTTTTTAAGTCACCTTCAATGACACTAAAGCCTTCCTGCATAGATGTTTCACATTAAAAGCCACTCTGCATCAGAAAATGCACAATTGCCCCCGTTCAAAGTAGGCTTTTAGTTTGAAAAGTCAGCAGGATGTGTTAAATTTAATTGACATTAATTTAACCTCAACCCTCAAAAAATGCAAGTGATTTGAATTAGTGAATGAAAACGGTTCGTGTTTCATAAAAATAAAAAAACTTGGAGCAGCAAGTTGTTGAGTGTGGCGTGTTTGTTTTATAGATGGATTAGTGCCTTTGAAATATACATCATGATGCTGAAGTTACCATGTGAGCTTATTCCACCCCTCCTTGATGTTTTTTACTCAGCCCATAAGTGACCGGTCTTTGGACACAAACTAAATGTATCTGTGTACCTGAAAATTTATGGTATGCTCTTTTTCAATCAAATGTTGCCATATGTGCTGTTGCGAGTCGTCTGCCTGCTGCAGACAGACTCCACAGTGTCAGGTGACCATTGCTCACATGGACCAGTAAGAACACCACAGGCAGACTTGAGTCCGAGGTGATTGTGAGACATATGAAACCGTTGCACCCAGCGTCTTTTATTGCTCCAGGAATGCAAGAGTAACGATTCTATTTATAGCCTGCGGGGACAGACAACACTGAGCTTTCACTGCATAGATATTTTGAAGTGGCAAGATTTGTTGCCTTGTTTTTTCCAGTTTGGTGAAATCATTGTGTTGTGACTAGATATTCATGCTTGGAGATAGGAGAATCTTTCTTTTCAAGTGGTTGTTAAAGCTGAGTGTATTAGCGTCTTGCCAAATAGTTGAAAACAATGGAGTAATTCAGTGGAAAGGCACAGAGGAACATCAAAATGGGAGCACATGTCCTCCACTGTTGTGGGACACTGCACTGTCAATATGGAAAAAAACAGAGGCAGGAATTCATGTATATACATAAGGTTTGCTGTGAGCTATAGCTTCATTTTACAACAGAAAACTGTCCTTAGACTACTAAGTTAGGGGAGACACAGGTCAGCAGTGTGAAGAGTCAAGAGAGAGGAAAACAGAGCAGGAAGAAGGAGTGGAGGAACTGGAACTGCGTGCCGTGTGTTGTGTTTAGTGCCCTCCCACTCTGTGATTAGCATGGGCGACTCCTTCTCTGTCTCTGGGTGTGTGCCGGCACCCAGTGAATCTGAGCCAAGAGACACGGGGCTGAACTCACAACGCTTTGCCACCAGCAAGACGAAAGACACGCTAAAGCAGAGAGGCAGGCAAAGAGAAAACTGTGGAAAACTTTGAGGAAACGTCTGAACTGTTGGTGAGAGGAAATAGTTGAGAGTGCTGTCTTTGTTCTGTCTCGACTTCTCTTTAACTGGTCTTTTTTTCTAAAGACGTGAGGACATATCCTGTCTCTGAGCCTTGAATTGTCCCAGGAGAAGTGTGTGTCTAGCTTAAGGTTAGTTAATGATTGACTCTGATTGTTTCTGTGTGTTACAGGCTTCTGGGACTCTGCCCTGTGCAGTCAGCGTCGCACTTCTCCTCGTCCCTGTCGCCCTCTGAGCCGCACACTCAGTCCCCAGCGGACCAACAGGAACAGGGAGGTCGAGGGGTCACAGCAGAGACACACCGGGGCTCACTGCGACAGTGCACCCCCGACCCTACGGTCCCACGCCCCTCCACCTTCCTTTCATCTGGAGAGGAGACATTCCAGTGGTCCTCTGTGCTTCGTCAACCCCCTGTTTCTCCAGACTCATCAGCACCGCCATTGTGAAGACGATCCACCTTCACATGCTGTCAAGTCCAGTAGCAACCTGGAGAATGCAGGGCAGTCATCTGAGAAGCTGTTAAGCAGCAGTCAAGGTAGCGAGTCAAACGTGGACAAGACCAAACTGAACGGCAAATCACGCCCCCCTCCCCCTCGACCCCCTCCTCCCCGCTCCATGCCACGCCGGCGCCCTGCCCCACCTCCACCTGGACCTCCAGCAGCCACTGCCAGACCCAAGAGCATGCCAGTGGCCGTTGCTGTCTCTACAAGGCAACAACAGTCCTCCGTCAGGCGCCCAGCACCCGCTCGGCCATCAATGGGTGCCAAGCAAAGCAGCCCGTCCAAAACTGCAAGCTCGCCGATCTCCGTGCCTTCAAACCGACCACCTCCAAGGCCTAAGAAGCCTGATCTGGAAGCTCACCGCTGCCACATTGCCCTGGATGATGAGACTATCGCCAGAGCTCTGTCCCGTGCCAAGCTCCCCACCTGCCAGCCTCCACCTGCTGTCCCTGCTGATGTACTACTGGAGAATAACGCCGGGAGTCCGTCCCATCCGAAGGAGAGGGGACGCCAGCGGCTCAGTGACATGAGCATGTCTACTTCTTCTTCTGACTCACTGGAATATTCGCAGTCTCCGGGATTCTCCCTGGGCCTGGCCCCTAGCCCATCCAGACACCTTAATCATCAAGACCCAGTGGAGGACAGCAGTGACGACGACGAGGATGGGGAAGAAGATGAGGAGGAGGACTACGGGGTCAGTCTGGAAACGGACCTCGAGATGCGTCTACGTCCCTCGTTCAAGGCGCGGAGGCGAAGGGTCGGTGTGAGCCTGAGTGGCGGCTCTTTCATCCTCCCCAGGGCCCTGAAGGGACGGTTTCGCAAAGTAAGCGGCATGCTGAGCTCCCTGATGACCCCGGAGAGACGGGCGGTGAAAAGGATTGCTGAGCTGTCCAGGGACAAAAGCTCATACTTTGGGTCCCTGGTCCAAGACTATATCAACTTTGTTCAGGAGAATCGAGGCTGTCACACCTCAGGGATTGATTTTCTGCAGACTCTCAGGCAGTTTTTGACACAGATGAAGGCTTACCTGCGCCAGAGCTCTGAGCTGGACCCTCCTATTGAATCACTCATACCTGAGGACCAGATCGGTAAGTTGTACTTGTACTTTTGAGATGTGTTACATGCATGGTGCGTCCTGACTAAATGAAACATTTGCTCATGATTGCGTGATCACATGTGTGCGTGTGTGCGATCTTTTAGTCATACCCCGTCTCTGACGGCACTCACTTATCTACATGTTCTCCTTCCAGTACAATTTGAGAAGTAAAACCTCTTCAGTGTTGCTTCAGAAAAGGATTTCAAAATGACTTCATTCATTGAAAATGTTCAGTGAGTGCCCAGGCAGGCCATTGCCCTGGGAATCAGACAGGCTAGTTGAAGTTTTCCATATTAGTCTTCCTAATAACTGGCGTTGAGTTACAGAAATGCCAGCGTGCTGTGCCCCAGTAAGTTATTCTTGGCCTCTGTTGGTTGGAATAAGCTTACAGTGCAGTCGAAGCTCATATATTTGTATTAGAGTCATTCAGCCCTTCATTACGCTATTTTTGAATGAATCAATCATAGAAATTTATGACACCATCTTTACTATGACTCTTTTTACTAAACATATATCACTCCCTCTCTAATATCTGTTTTATATAACTGTAAAAATCAACAAAATTCTGCGTCAAACAACTGAATTTATTTCTCGGCAAATTACATTTGATCCCATCATGATAATGTTAATATTTACCTTCACCCAATACTAATTTTAACTGAAAGTTAAAATGCATCATAATTCAGTGCAGCCTCTGTTAGCTGTTAGCTCTAGCCACCGGCTGCTAACAGCTAACGATAACTAGCTCTCCTCCTGCCAATATCAATCAATCAATCAATCAATCAATCAATCAATCAATCAATTTTATTTATAAAGCCCAATATCACAAATCACAGTTTCCCTCACAGGGCTTTACAGCATACAACATCCCTCTGTCCTTAGGACCCTCACACAGATTTGTCGTTCACAATGTAGCGTTATCAGGGAAACAATATGGCGTGTCCTCTGATATGTCTATAGTGAGTTTACTGCATCATTTTGTCCCAACAGCGCCCCGGGCAAGATCTCTGTGCATCCTTAACACGTGTTCTAGTTTCCAAAGTACGACAGGGCGCCGTTAGTCTCAAGCCCTGCTTTTTGGCCCGCCGAAACAAATGATATAATGCAATGGAAAAACTACTACATCTGTGAATGTCATATTATTTGCAGATGGCAGTCAACAAGGCGAATATCATCTGATACCGATGTTCGACAGATAAATTGGTGCATCCCTAATTTTAGGCCTGCTTGGTATTTAACAAGTTGGTACCTACTGAAATGTAAGAGAACTGAAAGCTGGCGGCGAGTGCTTCACCAGATATATGGTCTCTTTGACTGTTTCAAAATCCTGTATACTGTAGCTCTGTGTGCTTTGGTATCAAAGTTGTTTATATCCTCCATTGAGGTCATGATGATTGTAAATATAAAGTTTGCAGGCATGTGCAGCTCTATCAAAGGGACGTTTCATTCCAGTCCCATTATTGTGGACTTGAGTATTTGCATGAATATGTAAGTATGTCTTTGCACTCATCTCGCATCCCTTGTTCATTGTAAACAATAACAGCAAAGCCTTGTTCAGAGACAGAGAAGTGATCCATTCTGGTTGTGCTAACAGACCACAGATACGCACACCAAGCGTCTCACGCTCACAAACGTTCCCTTTGGAGAGGCGATATGTGAAGAAATGTAATACAGTGCAGCGACCGTGAAAGTAACCATAGAGTTTAAAAGTTTAGCTGTGTTAGTGGCACGATCACGAGAGACATCCGCTGTATATGCACCAGGGAAATACTTAAGTAGATTTTTTTAAGTGGTGAGAGGTGTGTCGGAATTACAGCTATCCATTTTTCAGTGGAAAAAGAAAACAAAACCAAGACCTGTGAGCAGACAGTCTGGCTGACATCATGCTACAATCCAACAGAATATGTTTAAAAGAAAGGAGAAGTGCTCAGAGTGTTTACAGAGAGATTTGGAAGAGTGTGGTTACGTTATGGCTCAAAGTCTGACATCTTGGGAGAAAAATGTTTGTGCTGAAGAGGAGCTAGAAGTAATAACTTTATTAAAGTATTTGTTGAAACTATAATACTTTGTGACTTGAAGAAGTAGAATGATCAACAATTGGGTGTTTGCATAGGGAGGGTGTACAGCTGTCAACACGCCCTAACTCATGGCCGTGACTGGATAAGAACAAACAGAGGGAGGAAAAGACTGTCATTACTGGGATGTAAATCAGAAAACTGCACATATTTTATGTCTGCTTTCATGTGCTTAAAGCATTTTTCTTACATTTTATTGTATGTGCTTGTTGGTATGTTGTTGTGTGTATGCACGGTTGGCCTGCCTCTGACCAGGCTGTCGTCTCTAGATAAAGTCCAACAACAGACATTGCTCAATATACAACGGAAATCAGCCTTTTTGGAGGGAATCAGGAAGTTCACACTCAGAGAATGTGTTTGTGTGTGTCTACAGCGTGTCCTCAACAGTACCCCTGCCTGTGTACACACGAGGATCTGTTGGATTTGCCCAGCTCCTGTAAACACCTTGGGCCTCCCCCTGTTCTCGACTTCAGATTTATTTTTCTTAGCAGTGTTCAATAAAGAGCTGCCAAACCCTTACCTCAGGCGACCTGCAACACTTGTCTCTTAGACACAGTGTGGGGGCATGTGCCGGAGTGTAAGTGGAGCACATTCACTCCTGCTCTCCTCTGGTATTCCTCTGACTCACCATAAAGCCAGAAATATTTCCACAAGAGTAGAATTCTTGTATGTGCATGCTCGCTTGTTAGTGCTATTGCAAAACTTGCATTGGGTTCTGTGCTGCTCACTGCATAAACACTGCCTGGAGGCTGGGGATACTTGTGCATGAATAGCTGTGTCAGTGCTGCCAGTGAACTAAAAGACACAATTGTGAATGCAGCATGCTATACATTTTTGAGGTAGGCAGGAAATTATTTGAAGCCTATGTATGTAGGTTCGAGGTACAGATGGAACCATTGTAGAGGTCTGAATGCAACCTTTTCCTGCATGTAAGCTGAATTAATGATATACTTATGAACAGGGCTCCAAGTTAGATTTGTCAAGGTCAGACTTAAGCTGAGACTCTAACTAATATGCCACTCTTTAACTCTTCAAAGCATGTAGCAAACAATCAGGTGGCCCCTGAGCTAAACTGCAAATGTGTAACGTAGTAAAACCTCTTTGAATGTCAGACTTTGAGGTTAGTTATTTATTACTATTGTTGCTTAAAGTTGTTGAACACCAGCAATTAGAGAGGATTCAGATTTAAGAAACAGATGGAGGATAAATGCACATAGGAAACTATCAGCACCTGATACTGTGAATGTAGTGAATGGTTGCTTGGTTTACTCATCTCTGAGTAATGCTTGCTGAATAATTACTGGACCTATATAGATAAAAGAAACTGTATATGTGGGCCCCTTCTATTGGATTCACTTCCTCAGCAGGAATGAGTGGGCGTGAGCGTTGAGAGACATTGTCGGTACTGTATATTACCTTAGTAGGTGATGTTCAGCAAGCCCCCAGATTGGAGAAGCAGACAGGAGTGCTGACACCGAAGATAGGCTACTGCTGTGGAGGGGGACAGCAGCAAAACATATAAGCCATCTTAAAAACGGCCAACCTAAAACAATTGATACCAGTTTAAGTGTACATTATATTTTCACAGCTTTACATTGCTTTCAGATTGTCTGTTCCAACAGGGAACTGAGGCCCCTCTGCTGTCTTCAAAGCCACCAGACTCTCACTTCACAAAACGGACAATTTACCTCACAGGACACAGGAGTTGCTGGTCTATCGCTGCCTTCATTGGGTAGTGTGTTTGTGTGATTTTGTGACTTTGTTGAATCCCAACTAACCTTTTAAAACACCAAAGCCACACAATAACACAAACAAACTAACTGATTGAGGCAGTGGTAGACCAGCAGCTGACTGTGTTCTGCAAGACTGAATTACTGTTTGTGTTAAAGGAGTCTTGTGGCTATGAATAGAGCGTAGATACGACTTCAGTTCCCCATTAGAAAGGGCTGTCTGACACCAAGGTAAAGTGATGAAAATACAGCATACACTTACACTGATAATGACTTCAGTAGAACAACATTTTTTTCTGCCACACAGCATCATTTTTTTAACTGTATGCCATTTTGCAACCTAGTAATCCAGCGATGCTGCTTACCATAATATGTAGGCTAATGCCAGCCAGCAAGCTAATGTGTGTGGTAATGTAATATCGTCACAACATTATTGTGTTTAAAAGCGTTAGTTTGGATTCAGCAAAGTCACATAATACCCAAACAAGCTAACAAGCCAATGCAGCGGTAGACCAGCAACTCCCGGTTTCTGCAAGGTAAAATTACTGTTTTTGTCAAAGGAGTCTGGTGGCTTTGACGAGAGCTTAGATAAGCTTAGCTTTAATTCTCCGTTGGAATGGGCTGTCAAATGGCAAAGTCTATGCAGAGTATATTCTGAATATAGCATACACTTACATTGACCTTTTTTTTTTTTTTGAGGTGGCTAAAATACGTTTTGCTACTGCCCAATTGAAGCCATTGTATCGCTCTCTTCAAAGCCACCAGACACTTCTGACAGAATCAGTAATTTTACCTCTGCTGGTCTACCACTGCCTCAGTTGGTTAGTTTGTTTGTCCATCTGTGTGACTTGTTTTGACCATGGATAACAGCACTGGGCCAGTCTGCAATTGAATACACCTCATAATGTCAGCTACGGTAGTTATACAGTGTATGGATAGTCATCTAATGTCATCTAATGCTAATGGAAAGCTAGCAAGTTATCTTGCAGCTATTTCATAAGACTGAAATGACTAAATGTGACTAAACATAATGTCTATCGTCAACATGAGTTCTGCCTGAGTCACGACAGATAGATTTTTATCAGCTATAGTGGTTGTTTACATATATGTATAAACGTTTCTGTATGGTTGTTTGACAATGAAGACAGCAACTCCCATGATACCATGCTACTTCACGACATCATCAAAGTCCTTTTGTTGTTGTTTTGTTTAGAGATCCCCAAAAGGCAGAAATTACATAATGTGTGTTTAATACAGCTTTACACCAAGCAAAATCCCCTAGTGTGTATCACTAACCAGTGGGTGTTCTCTGAGGTTAATCGTCAGTTGACCTTGTAAAACATGAATGTGATTTTTTTTATGTGATAAAGTGGGTTGACCTCCTTTATTTACAGTAATTGTTGTGGTTATAGCATTTATAGTAGTGGAAAGAACATTTTCCATTTGCTGTCATGAGTCCTGTCATTGGGCTTTCACAACAGGCAGTGACGCACTGTCCGTTGTAAAACTTTTCTCATTTGTTTGCATTTGAAATCTACTGGTGTGCTTTCACAATCAAAATGTCCGTTTCTCATTGACCTTTGCCTTGTCTGTCATCCTCTACAGACCAGGTGCTAGAGAAGGCCATGCACAAGTGTGTCCTAAAGCCTCTGAAGAGCGTGATTGACACGGTTTTACATGACTTCCAGGTAAAAGATAAGTGAAATCTTGTGATCCTGCAAGGTTACTGTTGGATGTTGGAGATGTTAGATTGCATCTCTACTTTCTTAGGTAGATGAGGTTAATTTTATCCCAAATATACGAGGCATTGTAGGCTTTGGAAGGAAATTAATTTACGCTATCTCTCAATCATAATTTTTATAAAGGTGAACAGACTCCTAACTCATATCCTTACTTCACCTTGGTCTGTTGTTCTCTGCAGGTGAGCAGTGGAGCTTTGCAGCAGCTAAAGGAGAACCTGGCCCTGGCTAAGGCCAAGAGGCCCCAGGAGTTAGGGGTGGACGGAGCTGTGCCCCCTGACCCCGTGGCTATTGAGAAGATCCGCCACAAATTCGTCAACATGAGCAAGATGTACTCCCCTGAGAAAAAGGTGTCACTGCTGCTGCGTGTGTGTAAACTCATCTACACCATCATGCAGGATAACTCAGGTATGAAGAAGTGTGAGATGGAGGTATTTTTATACCCTGCATATGACATGAAGCCTGAGACTAACACTAATATATCAAAATATGGCAGCTTTAGTTTAAGTGGATAATTTTTCACAAAGTCCAGTGTCCTATTTTTGGAATATAAAACGTTTTCTGAAATAGATTCTTCAGTCTTGACCTTTGTCAGACCTGTGTGCCCACCACACCTACCTGTCTCACTGCTCTCTGTCTGCTTCCTGCCAGGGAGGATGTACGGTGCTGATGACTTCCTACCCATGCTCACTTATGTGGTGGCTCAGTGTGACATGCCTCAGCTGGACACAGATATCCAGTACATGATGGAGCTGCTGGACCCATCTCTGCTGCAAGGAGAGGGTAGGTCCTGCTGGTTGCTCCACATCTTCCATGACTTTCTTGGTATACAGTATGTGTATGCTGAATTATTTCTTTTAGGCTCAATCCTAGTAAGCAAAAAGCTCAAAGGAAAAAAACAAGAAATACTCCTTTACCTGTCAAACCAAAGAGAAACTGGAGGAGGTTCACACCCCATCAGCACCATGGGCTCCTGAGCTGTCTCAATTTTCAGAAAATGTTTTCCTTCACTTATGGTTATATAATGCTGGATATTTCCCTCATGAGGTCAGTCAGATTACAGTGTGGTGTGAGGTTGATGTGCATTACAGCCTGTTGTATAACCCCGTCAACGGAAGGTCTGTCTGGGAGGAAGCAGAGAACAGAGGGCACACCTCCAGTTGAATGGTTGAAAATGGCTCACATCAATAAAGATCAAGGGCAGGGGGCACATATTAGAAATCTTTTACAACTGTCACACAATCCCGTCACGCCATAAGGAGGCTGTCACATTCGGGACCTGGGCCCAGATCTGAGTACACTTGACACCAAAGTATACCATATTGGGGCATGGTACACTGATCTGTGCCCAGGTCCACTTGAAAAGATGGTCTTGAGTATGGTTCATATGTACGTTGGTATAGTCTGCATCAGGTGTATAAACCAGCTTTATCAGAACACGCAAGTGGACTGCTGTTTAACACGAGTTGTAGTTGGCGAGCATAGTTGGTATTTGCGTGCGTTTCCATATGTGCGCTGCATGTGCCGTTCTCATCCTCTGAACTGCACGACCATGGGAAGGCAGATGAGAGGGGCGTTCTTGACACTGGGCCTCATTTTGTCAGTACTCGTTGATTTCTGGGATTCACCAGTGTTTTCTTATTAATGCTCCTCTCCTATAAAAGTGTTCGGCAACACCATCAACATTCACAGGGTTAATACAAGTGTTTCAGAACAGACAGTATTAGGAAACATGTATACATGTTCCAGTAGGAACCTTAACTACAGGTATGAACTTGAAAATGTGCATTTCCATGATCACATTCTCTATTAATAAATGCACAATTTTTGTCTCGCAGTAATTTTCACTCACTGAGCTGAGTTCAGTTTACCAGGAGGGTTTTGTAAGGGGGCTTATGAAACATAGACTTAGGAAGGAAAGTCCTTTTGACATTGGTAGGAAATTCCAGTCGTTGTTTGATTTGAATGGGCTGGAGCAGGCTCAGAGGAAAAAGGAGGCTGGACCCTCCCAGAATGAAATATTTTCCTATCAGCGTCAACCTGTATGGCACGCACAGTAATCTCATTGTGGAATTACTCCAGTGTATGAGTATAGGTGTATCCTGAAGCCTCAATTTTGAAAATGCCTATTCTTGTTCTGATTATTTTTCCATGACGAAGGAGGAAGTGTTCACTTCTCGATCATTTTTTTATGTGACTCATTTAATGTCAGCTGGTTTCATTTCTAGACAACCAGCTCTGTTCTGTTTTGTTTTCTTCACAAATCCTCAAGCATCTCTCTCTCATTTCTGCCCACTCAGGGGGCTACTACCTGACCAGTGCGTACGGAGCCATGGCCCTCATCAAGAACTTCCAGGAGGAGCAGGCAGCCCGGGTGTTGAGCTCTGAGGCCAGGAACACACTGCACCAGTGGCACAGACGGCGCACTGCTCAGCGTTCAGCGCCCACTGTGGACGACTTTCAGGTATCACGCCTGACCTGAACCCATCTTGAACATCCAGGCAGTGAGTCTAAGTTGTACCAATTCCAAATAAATCCGCACTTCATATTCAGCATTGGAAAGGTGCATGAAAGGTGCTGTGTTGCACCTCCCATCGGTGAAAAGGAATATATGTACAAATTTTACTAACATCTCAGCATGAGGATCTGAATCTGTGGTTCACTTTTTGTAACTTTTGTAGAAAGCACCATCTAGTGGAGCATTTAACAACTGCATGTGGTTTCTATCGATAGCAAAAACTTTTTCTGCCTGCGTGCTTGATTCATTTGTAATACCTCCTTCATTGATTGTTGAAATGTCTGTATTTACTTCCAAATGTTAACACAGGACTTTTTATTTCTCCCTGTAGAACTTTCTCCGTGTAGCCCTTCAGGAAGTGGACACAGGCTGCACGGCCAAAACCCTGATCGTCCAACCTTACACGACCACAGAGGAGGTCTGCTCACTCTGCGCTTACAAATTCAAAATCCCTGACCCCGACACCTACGCACTGTTTCTTGTCACTGAGGACACCAGCCAGCAGCTCGCCCCGGACACACACCCTCAACGAATCAAAGCCGAGCTCCACAGCCGGCCCCGAGCACAGGTCTTTCACTTTGTCTACAGGAGAGTGCCTAACCTTAACCTTTGTATCCCTGCCATAATGCACAATGGGAACTGCCTTCAAGTTGAATAGCGCAGGAGAAACTAACAGCTTTCTGCACTTGATCCTAAACAAAAGTTATGTTTTGTGGTGTTCTGGTGGTGCTTGCACATGTTTGTGTTGTAGATAGATTTGAGGACGTCTGAATGGAAACAGAAACCAAGCTGTACATTGGCATATTGAGGCGGATATAAAAAGTCTTTGATCAGATATGATGCCATGCAAACGATATGGTGAGTTATTTTTATGAAGAACCACGGGATAGGATGGACTGCGGGAAGTGCTGGTGTTTCACTCAAACACTTTAAGACTGTGGCTCAGATTTGGGTCAAAAAAGGCTGAGAATGGTAAGTTGCAAGTTTGATTCAGGTTGTCGACAATTCAGCCATTTAAGGACCATCTATCTGGTTAGATTAGGTGGTATGCTGAGCGGAAATTGTCGAATAGTTTAGAGTGGCTGGTTTACAGGGTTTTTGGTATGTGAAGTATTATAAGGAGGTGAAAAGTTCTTCAGATTGTTGGACAGGTGTACCATCCTTAAAGGTACTGTATGTAACTTTTACATGTATTATTGTTTAATATTGCCGATGGGTAAACAGATAGTAACATAACTTAAAAACTGAGACTTTCCCGACTTTCTTTGTTGCCTATAACAGCCTCGGGACTGACTTCTGTGTAAAGGACAGGGTCCGAATTTTCTGGGAAAATCCAAAGGAAGTGATGAACCTTGACCAGGAAACCCTTTCTGGCATAAAGCCCTCAAGGTCAACTCCTCTCAATAGCGTGCTGCATCTCTCTTCAGCTCCACAACAGTGTGCAACAGTAGCAAACATTAGTTAAAGGTCCCATATTGTGAAGAGTCAGATTTCCATGTCTTTTTAAAATTAAAGCAGGTATAGGTGCTTTATAAATACTGTGAAAGTATCAAAACGCTCAGTTCACAGAGCATTGCTCACAGTTTGTATTCAGAAACTGTGCCTGTAAGCAAGCTGTCAGGATTTCTGTGAATTTGTGATGTCACAAGTATACCAAAGACTGTTTGAGACACAAACACTCTGTTTGTTTGTTTTTGGGATGTTTTGCGGTGTGTGACTGACATCAGCTGACAGGAAGTAAACATGGATCCAAGCCATAATTCAGACAGAGGGTGATTACAGGTATATTCAGGCAGGCAGTATGAGGAAAATTATGATTTTTGTACATTAAAGCTTGTAAACATGTCCCTGTGGAAACCCAAAATACAAGTTTGTACCTGAATATGAGCATAATATGGGACCTTTAAGAAATAAAGTCTGCTAACATCAACAAACCACCGACATCCACCATAACAAGGGTCCACTATAATATATATTTTGCAGTGGCAGCCAGGAGACAGACCTTCACTTTCAGCTGAGGTTTGAGCTGGCTGAATTTGGGTTGTTAGAGCTGCTGAATTAAGGTCTTTTTCCAGAGCTACCATCCGCGTTCCTCCAGGAGAAGTCGTTTCTGGAAGGACAGCAGGGTGCGCTAGCAAATTCTTGTCTCCTTTGCGGTCTGATAAACAAAATTCAGTGCCCCATATCATAGTATCAGTGCCCCCTAGTGCTGAAAAAAATCCCAGAGGAAACGGTGACATGTAAAACATATTTGGATATTGTGGTTTTAGCTGGCTCATGTTAGCTAACATTAGCTTGCGAACGAATTGCTAGATAGCAAACGTAGCACTGAGTGGATAACGTCTGCTAATTCATCCAGACTCTCAGGGGTGGTTTGC
The DNA here is from genome assembly GCF_006386435.1 of Epinephelus moara. Taxonomy (NCBI): domain Eukaryota; kingdom Metazoa; phylum Chordata; class Actinopteri; order Perciformes; family Serranidae; genus Epinephelus; species Epinephelus moara. Next base: position 14,380,971 of record NC_065510.1, on the reverse strand, counting down.
AAATTACTTAACCAGCTATGAAGCAACGCGTGGCAGATCCATGAGGGGTAGCTAAGTTAAGCTAAGGTTAGCCAGCTAGCTGTAAAGCTACGCTTCATGGATCTGCTGTCGGTTGCTTTGTAACGTCAGCAGATAAGGTCATTAGCAAACGGCAAGCTAGTTAGCATCACGGAGCCAATGGTCCAAATTGAATGCAGGAACACACCAATAGCAACATTATTCTAAATACGACTGTAATTTATTTTCCAGTATTCTATCAAACAGGATGTCGGTCGATCACGGTCAGTCTTTTGTTAGTCACTGTTGCGCTTGGGGCTACAGAGGGTGCTGACAGCAGTTCACTTCACGGCCTCAGAGAGAGGTGTCATTAAAAACAAGTTACATACAGAACCTTTAACAGAGGTCATCTAGTTTATATTGCATTTTATATAACTAACGTTTGCCTAAACTGCTGTTATCCCAGGTGCCTTCAAAACAAATTGAACATTCTGTATGCTACTGAAAGCTCTCCGCTCTCATTCAGTGATGAGTCAGCTTTCATCAAAGTGACCCAGAAAACAAAATCAAAAAACAACACAGTGCTAAAACATTGATTTATTTAGTAAAATGAACTATTGTAAAAGTTATGATTGTTATTTTTATTGCTCTTGTGTTTATTTTCTGCAATTGCTGGTCAATTGTAGCGTGTATGCCTGTGTAGAAATATTTTTATATTCAAATGTTTCCTTTTCATCACTAAAGATTTGTATTCTGACATAATATTTCTGTACTGGACTCGATAGTGGACTTGGATTTATGCCAGTTATTTCTCAAAAGTCAGTTTAAAACAACACTGTCTCTGTTAATTGTTATGTAAAGCTCAAAGCTGACTGTGGAAATATAAAAAATATCTCCAAACGAGGCTACTTGCTGACTCTTACATTATATTATTTTCAGGAAACTTTGCTACTGTATTTTAAAGAGGAAGTGTCACTTACTGGGCATAAAATTAGGTGTCTGTGTTGCACAATAATACCCAGACAATAAAGGAACAGCGGGATTTTACATGATCTCTAAGATGTAATTCACATACAACAGGCTGTAAAATGCACAATTGGTCACACATTGTTCAGTCTGCAAACATATACAAATTAAACTGATTAAGAAATTATTTTCAGAGCATGGTCTAAACAGAAGGGAATATTTGTGGAGCATTTCTGTGGTTTAATGTATAAAGTCAAATGAACAATTTGTCGTTGTGGTTTTTCTTCTTCCTGTTTTGCCTTCTAAAACATAAAATAACCACTATTGGATTCATAGGAACTGAACACTGAGATACAGAGGAATGAATCTTTACTTGTTCCTGATTGGTCAATAATTGTGCGCCCATACTGTACAACTGTTGCTAGGTGAAACACCTGCCTGCTTGTACTACTACACTCCTGTGTAAGGGTGCTCCTGGTACAGACTTGCTCTCTCCCATACAGTAATAATCTTAATCACACACACTTTTTGGCATGTACAAGACAAGAAGGCCTTCTCACTACTGTCTGATCATAAGTGATATGTTTATTTTGATTTAAATGTATACACATAGGTTATGCCTTTGATTGCATACATTTTAAAATTGGCCCAAACAATAAAGTCACATATTCACAATAAGGTATTGTGTAACGTAGTAGATGCCAACTGACTGAATAGCTTCCTGGAACAGTTAGTGAGTTATTAAGCATCAAATTAGCCTTTCTGGAGTACCTGCCTTATCTAAGTGTTAATGCAAAGAGTTTTAGGTAAAGTCTTCCATACTGAGTACATGAAGTCAGTGCTATGTTTACCAAAGTGAAGCTGGTAAAGCATCTTAAATTCATTGCACGTGTTTGGTCAGTTTCAGGACAGCTCTAAGAGGAGTGGTGTTTTGGAGGGTATACGCGGGTATATGGGGTTACCCATCCCTTTTTCTAGCCGTTTACAGTTCAATCACCTATCAGCCCAAAATCAACTGGATTATGTAACAGAGTAAACCCACTTCCTCCTTGGTAACCTACCCTTTTACCTGGTACTATACCCACCTTGTCAGCTGTCAATACACCACTGTCTAAGAGTGTTATGTTGGATAAGGAAGTCAATAATAAGTGAGAAAAATTTGGGAAAGGCTTAAAAATAAAGTACTCTCAGTACATCTGATACAAGATATTTAACATGCAAATTACAAAATGATTAGACAGTACATTGCAGCACCTAGAGGTTTGCAGTTAAGTCTTTCCTTAGTCTTCTAACGACCATTAAGAATTTAACTCAAATGTTATTTGTGAAAAAATATGTTTATCTCAGTGGTGCAAAGTTTACAACAACCGTTATGGTATTTCATATTCTTCAGTGTCACTTCCTGACAATGTTGACTGGCCACAGTGTTCGCAATTTTTTTTTTAAATAGATTAATTTTGTGCTCAAAGTTTAAATAAAATAAAATAAACCGGAAAGATAACGTATGACTACAGTAGAAGACGCGGGTGATGCGCATGCGTCATCCTCCGAGCTTGCAGTTGAAATGTCATATCTCTTTGATCGGCAAACCGATAACACCTTCGTGAACTAACCGCTAGCTAGTCGAGGTATCTTTTTTTCTTCTTGTATCTTGTTTTCTGAGTATTTGTATTTGAACCCAGCACAACGCGGAAACGTCAACTTTTTCACCGAGCTTGCTGACATTATGGTAAGTTACTATCTAGCTAACGTTACAGACTGTCGGGAGTAATGTTAACGTTAGTAACGGTTAGCAACCGCTAGCGTTAGCTGCGCCGCTAGCGTTAGCTGGTACTGGCAAAATAAATCACACTGGCCGCACAAGACCCAAAAACCGGCAGCCTTATTACTTATCAAAGACAATTTGGTCATAAATTGACAGGAAATGCTTATGTAAAATTCGGGTTTTTAAATTAACTTCTTACTGGCTTTAGGGAAACTAGCAAAAAACTAGCTCATATCAACTGTTAGCTAACGGTCGTCAGTGAGAAGTAACTGAAGCCCAGCTAACGTTAGAATCATGTCATATATCTTTTGGTTTAAGGAGGTGGAGAAGAATCTTCCTCCTCATAACTGATAGTTATGTTTGGTCCCAATTCATGGGCTTTATCCCTGAAGGCTGCAACCTTGACTGGGACAGAGCTATAGTTTCTGTTTGGAAATTTTTTTTTACGGTAGGTAGGTGTTTTTATTTTATTATTATTAATATTATTATTATTATTGTTGTTATTTTTTGAGATAATATTTTTATTACGTTTCTTTGCAAAATATTAATAATAAACCATATAGCCACATCTCATCCATATTTGTCCATATGTTTCACAAATCGTGCAGTTGTAGAAACTCGAAACAGAAAAATGGACCTATTGTCATCAACCCATAAACGTTCCCATGACAGTCTGGATCTCAGTGGACTCCTGCACTACAATCAACAAACTCCACAAATCCATTCAGCAGCTCCACCACCCACAGTCAGACACACAGGCTGCTTATTTACTCCTGAATTACAGCTGACCACTTGCACCAATGGCTCAAGTTGCTCCTGTGTGAATGTTTTTGCTTGCAGGCTGGCTCAGACTATTTACTGGACTTTGCCAGCTTGTCGTTAATGTGGCTTTTGAAGATAATGGCAAGCATTGCCATTCTCAACTTTTAATGTCTGATAGTCCACCACTAACATTTTCATCATGTCACGTCTCTTCAACAAAAATGAAACATAGATGTTGTCTAAGAGTTTATTATTAAGATATATTTTTAGCTCGTCGTCTTCTTTTTTTCATGGAAAAAAGGTTGTTGACAAAAAGCATTTATCATAGTTTTTGTTGACAAAATAAACACTGCAGGGATCAGACCCTCTGCACCATTGTGTTGTCTTCCTCTGGAACTTTGAAAGATGTCTACGCCATGATGTGTTGCTCTCTCGTCAGCCTGCAGCAGGTGTTCTTCTTCTTCTTCTTCTTCTTGTTCTTCTTCTTCTTCTTCTTCTCTGTGTTTCTTGGCAGCCTACAAACAAACTTTAAAGGTGTGCTGCCACCCACTGTGTCAGGGTGTGTAGATGCTGCCCTGATAGTCAGTGAAAGCAGTCTGGCTTCATGTTATCAGCGCTATTTATCAGCAATAATTTTAATGATGCAATTTCTAGGCGCAGCCGAGGGGTGGAGGGTGTCAGGTTCGGTGACGGGAGGATCTCGTCTCTGCTTTTTGTGGATGACGTTGTCCTCCTAGCCCCATCGAACAGTGACCTCCGGCGCTTGCTGGGACAGTTCGCAGCCGAGTGTGAAGCAGCTGGGATGAGAATCAGCACCTCCAAGTCTGAGGCCATGGTCCTTAGCCGGAAAAGGGTGGATTGACCATTCCAGGTCAGGGGGGAGGTCCTGCCTCAGGTGGAGGAGTTAAAGTATCTCGGGATCTTGTTCACAAGTGAGGGTAGGATGGAGCGGAAGATTGACAGGTGGATTGGGGTGGCGTCAGCAGTAATGCAGGCGCTTAACCAGTCCATTGCGGTGAAGAGGGAGCTTAGCCAGAAAGCGAAGCTCTCGATTTACCGGTCAATCTACATTCCAACCCTCACCTATGGGCACGAGCTCTGGGTAGTGACCAAAAGAACGAGATTGTGAGTACAAGCGGCCGAAATGAGTTTCCTCCGCAGGGTGGCTGGGCTCAGCCTTAGAGATAGGGTGAGGAGCTCGGACATCCGGGAGGGCCTCGAAGTAGAGCCGTTGCTCCTCCACATCGAGAGGAGCCAGTTGAGGTGGTTCGGGCATCTGGTAAGGATGCCTTCCGGACGCCTCCCTTGGGAGGTGTTTCGGGCATGTCTAACTGGGAGGAGACCTCGGGGCCGCCCCAGGACACGCTGGAGGGATTACATTGCCTGGCTGGCCTGGGAACGCCTCGGGGTTCCCTCGGATGAGCTGACGGAAGTGGCTGAGGAGAGGACTGTCTGGGCTTCTTTGCTGCGGCTGCTGCCCCCGCGACCCGGACCCAGATAAGCGGAGGACGACAAGTACGAGGACAAATTTTAATGATCAGAATAATACATGATACTAAAAATGTCCCATTATCAGTCGATAATTTGTCAGCCCAATATTTATCTTGCATCCCTATTTTTTTCCTAGCCAGTCTAAAATGACTATTGCCATTCTGACTGCACATGAACTTTTACTCAGTTTCAGACTTAATTGGAAGTACTTATGTGCCCTGTTTTTTTCCCCTTATATTTCAGCATCTCCACAGATTGAAGAGACAGACAGCAAACAGACAAGGACACAAGCTGATCAAAGTGGCTCACATTCATCAGACCATACCATACATCAATGGTGTGAATTCTGGACTGGATAGAACAAAGCCATGACTTAATAAAGGCTTTTTATTTTTCTACTCTCTGAGTGCCTTGGTTTTTTGAATTTTCCTTCTATCAATGGTGTGAATGTTTAAAGAATGTTTTCAGAAAATATGTGACAAACCCCAAATGCACCTTAAAAACAAAGTCTGACAGCAATTAAAATGCTTTGTGATTTCTTTTTCATTACTACTTTGTAAGGTGAATGTATGCGTTTATGCAGTACCTTGGTTCAAAACTATATTTGCTTGGGTTGCAGTGCACGGCACTTGAAAGTAGGATTTTCTGAGAAAGGTGAAGGAAATGTATTGACTGTTTGCTGTATTGTATCTACTCATAAATTATGTGCCTGCAGTATTATTGTTATGTGCTACTGCTGCTGAATCTGATGCAGGAATTGAAATAAGATGTAACCTCCCTGACACATTATTAACTGCTTTTAGTTCAATGCTGGTTCATTCCTGTGTTAAAGCAGCACTCCATCTAGTGGCTAAATTTTGTAATATCTGTCACCAGTTAGTTTACTAGTGTGATGGAAACATTCTGGTATTTAACCATATTTAACCTATAATGTGTTGTGCATGTGTTGTATACCCATGTTCTAAGGTTACTTGTTTTGATGAAACTGAACTCACCTAATGATATGTGTTGCTTATTTAACCCCTACTGTGACAGCAGTGTGAGATACAGCAGTGTGAGATACAGCAGGGGCCAAATGGAAGCAGGTTAAAGGTAACGAGCCAGGGAAGTCCTTGTGGGCCTCAAGAGATGTTGTGTCTTAGGGATGCTTACTGCAGAACCACCTGCGTGCTATATATTTTGACTATTGACATGCATGTGTTTTGGGAACTATAAAGATAGCTGAAGAACATCTAGGCACTCACTCACTGACTGACTGTTAATGCGGTTTTATGTGTGTGACTCCATTCATGAATGCTTATTAAAACTCAAGAAAGACAGCCAACGTGTGAAGACCTTTTTCATTAAACTGTTTATTAAATAGACCGAAGTTGTTTTGCTGGCCACCACGAAGGGACCTCATCTGTGAGCGGATTCTGGAATTCTGGACTGAAGGCGTGAAGACTGTGTACACAGCAAGAGCCAAGGCTCTCGCAACCTCAAACTCCCCCACAAAGGAAGGTTGAGAAGAGGGCCTGATGTCTGGAGAACCGGGATTCCCTTGGTGGCTGTCAACACCTTGCTGTCTTTCCTGGTGAGTTTTGAGGACTGCGCAGGAAAAATCTTTTCCACCGGCTGAGATAGGTTGGCAGATGTGCCAGGCACCGTTTCTGGGAAGCTGAGTGCAGGGAAAGTGGAGAGCTCGGTTTAGGTTAGGGACCTATAGAAGTAGTGTAGAGTAGAAACCTAAAATGACACCTGATTATTTCAGCTGTTAAAGGCAGAAGAAAAGGTGGTGAGAAGCTGTCTGGGTTAAAGGAGAAGTAGAGACACTTGCTATCAGAGTGGAACAGGAGTGAGTGAAGCGCGTGTTATTTCCTTTCTGCAAGTCGTGCGCGTTTTCTAGTAAAGGTAAAAAAAAATGTTTCATGTGGAGATATGTTCATCTTTGTAGTGCAAGGATCGTTAGGACAACTGTTAACACCCCACTCCAGTGTATTTTGGCATTTTTATGACATTTCTGATTTGTCCTGAGTCCTGGCAATGTTGAGTAGCCACACTATTTGCAATTTGTATTTGACAGCTAATTTAATTTTGTGGTCAAAGTAAACCAAAATAAACAAAAACAAACAAACAAAACCATGAAGTTTACGTTTGACTACAGTAGAAGCTGCAGGTCATGCGCATGCTCTCAAAGTTTGCGTAGGTGCACTGTCACGCCTTTTTGCGTCTGATCGGCAAACCGATAAACAGCTTGTGAGCTAGCCACAAGCTAGTCAGCTTTTTGTAGTTTATCCTCCTCGTCTAGCTTGCTTCGCCAGTTTTTGGACCCAGCGCTGTAAGAACTCAACTCTTCACTGATATCGCTGTAATGTCGGTAAGTTAACATCTAGCTACGGGTATCGTAGACAATGAGGGCTTAAGTTAGCTAGTAATGGAAAAGAAATCACACAGCGTGCGCAAGACCGATACAGTGGCAGCCTTATTACTTATCAAAGATGATTTGGCTATAAATTGATAGGAAATGTTTTGGGTTAACTTCTTATTGGCGTTTCGGAAGCTGCTCATGTTAACTGTTAGCTAACGGTCGTTATTCGGAAGTAACTGAACTCAAGCAACGTTGGGTCCTATTTCTTTCAGGCGAGGAGGTGGAGAAAAATCGCCCACCTCATAATTTCTGTTAATCCCAATTTAATATCCATCTCTCAAAAGCTGCAGCCCCTTAATTGGGAGAGAGCTAACGTATATTCTCTGTTTGAGGAAAAAAAGAACCGAAAAGCCACAATGGGGTTAGTTAACTTGCAATATATAGAGAGCACCTGTGACGCGGAGTGATACCTTTGAGTGATAATGCGAATCAAAAGTCCCAGTGACGTCATACTGTTCTGTTGACACATGCCTCTCGTCCAATCAAATTACTTGTTTAGCATTCAGCACCACTGTCATATGAGATGTTAAAATCAGTATTTTTCTGCTATTATCAAATTAAATACATCTCTCTGTACAACGTACTGTTATATTTTAAATATGAAAAAAAAACTGCAGCGTCATGGACAACCGGCACTGACCAGAGGGGGCAGTCCAAAGAGATATGGAATAACGTTAGGCACACCCACCCATCTTCCTGAGTTGTTAACGATACCTAGTAAGAGCATGACACATCATGCTGCTGCTCCTCCTCCTCCTCCTCGGATGTAAAGTTTTGACCCCACTTTTATGAACTGAAAGTGTTTCACGGATTCCTCTGTGATTTTCTTCCTTCGACGTCTCACTAACTGTGACGTTACCACCACTGCCTCGTCGCCGTTTCTGTGCAGAAGGGTTAATCACTCGTTTTCTTGGTAAGTACGTATAAGATATAACTATTAGCTGAACTGTTAAGACACCAGCAGTGTTCAGGAAAGACCGTGCCCTGTCAGTAGTCACTTTCGTTTTCGTCGAAATACAGGAAGTTTGAGATCATGGCCACATTGTACAACTTGTGTTTATTTCTGAACATAAATAATTGTTGCGACTGAAATATGAAATGGCCATTGTTAGCAAATGGCAATTGAATAGGCTTTTAAACGAAGTCTGAAGTGACTATTTCCTCAAGACAGTGTATAACTTAATGACTGAATATCATGCTGTAAACACTGACTCATGGAAACAATCAGTTTTTAAATGTGGTACTTGACTTACTACAATAAATACTTTAATGATTGTGATTATACTACACTGCATCAAGTTTACTGTTTCTGTTCTGTATCTAACACAAAGTCTGTTTATATTCTAGCCACCAAAGTGATATTAACTTTCACTTTTGATTTACTTTTGAAATATATCGCAGGGTTAATGCAGCAGTTATGTTGCAATGCTGCTGACCAGGGTAATGATATTTAAGTCAGGATATATGTTTGCAAATATGTTTTGCATTTATGAAGTCATGTGTACACTCAGTGATAATGAGAGTAGGTGTTTCTGTGATGATCTGGAGAATTCAAGTTGCATTTTGTTTTCTAAGCAGAAACTTTAGTATCTTAAGTTAAGAATTTAGCACGTTGGTTAAGAGTTTTGCAAAAACATTATGTTGGAAATTGATCTACAGTAATACTAAGATTCTGGTGTACTTTTTATGGACCAAAGCAAACATGTCATGACTTGCTGTGACTGTGTGCATAAATCATCCCAGTTAAAATTCATCTCCTGCTATTGTGTTCATATGTTGATAAACAATATAATTTAGGTTAATTTAGGTTTATTCAGGGTATTGAAAAGTCTCCACAACACTCTGTACTTGTTAACAGAGGTGTATTTATATATCCTGGTTAATGATTATGGATTACAACCAGCAGGAGTTAAAGTTTTCTCTTCCATATATTCTGTGGGAACATTAACACAGTTGTCTCTACAGACACATTTTTACTGTCTCATTTGATAACAAAATAAGGTTTTGCAAATGTTGCTGTGTTATGTAGCCAGGTTATAGCTTTTGTTTTTTACACTCATCATCTTCACATCTTTTCAGGAACCTTTGCCTCCATGATGGATCCCCAAAATATTCTCAAAACCACACTCAAGAAAAAATTTCAGACTTTGAATGAAGCATACTCTGCAAAGTCATTACTTCCTTCAAGACTTTGCTATCGGAAGCTCAAGCACGACTACAGATGCCCTACTTTGCACCAGTCTGAGTTTAGACATATCGACAAGTCTGACCTTCATAGTTGGGTATATTTTGAAACTGTCCCTCTCGCAGATATTTTATCATGCGACTGCAAACACGACAGCAGCAAAAAAACAGTCATCACTTTAGGAGTGGGTGGAGTTGGAAAAACCACAACAGTGCAGAGTTGTGCACTGGAGTGGGCAGAGGGCAAAGGGTACCATGACATCCAGCTCATGCTTCCTCTCACGTTCTGGGAGTTAAATTTGCTCAAACACAAATTGAGCCTCATTGAACTTCTACAGACATTTTACCCTGAATTGAAGGAGCTTGATGTTTCCAGCCTAAAAGAAAACAAGGTGTGGTTCGTCCTTGACGGACTGGATGAGTATCATCGTCAGCTGAACTTTAGCTGTCCAGCTGTGAGTGATGTTTCTGAGGTATCCACAGTGGATGCTCTGGTGACCAATTTGATCAGGGGGAATTTACTTCCCAGTGCTCACATATGGATAATGACCCGATATGCAGGGGCAACACAAATCCCTGATTGCTACTTGCTTAAAGAGACAGAGGTTCAAGGGTTCAGTGACGGACAGAAGGAGCAGCACTTCAGGACAGTTATGGGTAATGATGATCTTGCCTACAAAGCCATTAATCACATGAAAATATCAAGGAGTCTGGACTGGCTTTGTCAGATACCTCCAATCTGCACCATCATGGCAAATGTGTTAAAGAATCATCTAAAACCTAGTGATGGGTTTAAAATCAATCCCCTGAGTTTAACCCAGATTTACACAAATCTGGTCAAAGCATCAAGCTCGGACATTGTTGCCAAGCTGAAATATCTGTCAGTAGAGGAAGAAGGGGGTAATGTGATCTATGAGCATCATCTTCGAGAGAATGACATAAGTGTTGAGGAAGCATCAACTTTCTCCAAAGAGTGTCCACTTGTGTTGAGAGAAGAAAAGGGTCTGCATAACACCACAGTGTTTCGCTTTGGCCACTGGAGCATTCAGGAGTTCTTTGCTGCGTCTGCTAAATTGGACGATATTGAAGGCTCAGTCCAGTCTGTCTGTTGTCGGAATCTGGTTGACCAGGCGCTGCAGAATGCTGAGGGAAAGTCAGATGTCTTCCTTCGCTTCATCTTTGGCCTCATTAAGGAACGTGGCACACTGGAGCCCACCGATCCGCTGTTTAACTACACCAAGAAGAAGATCCTGGAGAACATCTTGTCTCCCGGCGCTGTGGGTCTGTTCCACTGTCTGAGGGAGTATGACAGCCGGGCTTTACTGGAAGAAGTGAACTTCTTTCTGGAGTTTGGCTTCTCTCCAATTCCTAATCTGTCACCAACGCACTGGCAATTCATGATGCAAAGGACCTGTAATTTTGAGGGACTGAGAGAGAGTTTTGAGATGAAGGTGTCCGAGGGATGTGATGAGAGCCTCCTCAGGCAGCTACCAGCTATTTTGAAATCCAAGAAAGCCATGTAAGTTTATATATTTCATTTATATAGACTGCATTAGATAAATATTTGAACATTTCTACATTTTTTGTTGTGTTGTTTGTCTGTTCACCCTACCTAAATCTCTCTCAACAGTCCATTATTATCCTCCTGCTTAGTCTTGGAATTGGGGGACTGAGTATAAAAAGCTCTACAATTTCCATTTTTGGCAGTGAATATGGATCTAAACAATCTCAACCACCCCTCATAATTGAAAATCAGCTTGTTAACATCATAGTCATCTTATGATTTATATCCTCATTCATTTTATTTGTGCTAGAAGACAGTGCCAGAACAAAAACAATGTTAGAAGTATTATGCTATGACTCTTGTTGTATAATGTGAATTAAAGGATAAGGCAGGTTTTCCCCCAAAGTTTACACTGTGTCAACAAATTCCATTGACTCCCATCTCCTTGCAGGCTGCGGTTCTCCAACCTGACAGACACATGTTGTCCAGTCTTAGCAGCAATCCTGAGCACAAGTGAGTCATACCTGAGAGAGCTGGACCTGGGATACAACAGCATCAGTGACAGTGGAGTCCGGACGCTTGTGGAGGGGCTGAACGATCAAAACTGCAGACTGAAAACAATCAGGTTGCAAGCCTGTGGAGTGACCTCGCATGGCTGTGACTACCTCGCCACGACCCTGAGACAGTCCAAGAAACTGCAGGAGTTGGATCTCAGCATGAACGAAATAGGAGATGACGGACTGACACAACTTGCAGATGGTTTGAGATCACCTGATTGCCAGTTAGAAACACTCAAGTAAGTGTTGGGAAATAAGCTTAGCTGCTCACGCCGTTTATCTCATACGAAATTAACACAAAAACAAGAATGATCTTTGTTTTGCTGCCATTACATGTTTCCTTGCATATGAAATTACACAGATACATTTTTTTTTACTTGTGAAGAAGTTTATCTCAAAAGAATCACAAAATTGGGCACCAAAAGCTCCTCAAAATTTAACAATGAAAAATGCAACTCAGACTTATGTTGATTATAGCTTGTTGTTTTGTAAATGTTCTACACACTTAGCATTTCTGTGACATTGCTGTCATGTTTTTCGTAGACTATCACAGTGCAACATTGAGCAAAGGGGCTGCTGTTGTCTGGCCTCGGCTCTGCAGGAGAACTCCGACCACCTGAAAGTGTTGGATCTGAGCATCAATATGGTTGGAGACACAGGGGCCATGGAGCTCCTCAGAAAATTTGACATATCAAAGCTAACAAAGCTGGAGTGAGTGTGACTTCATATAAATGCATCCTCTGCCTTCAAACATAAATGAATAGATACCAGTAGTCCAGTGACGTTTTGTATCTCTTTGGCAGGATGTACCACTGTGGCCTCACTGTGTTAAGCTGTGGAAGTATCGGGGAAGCTCTGAAGAATGAAACCAGCACTCTGGTAGAGCTCAATTTGAGCAACAACAGCTTGAAAGATGCAGGGTTTGCACTCATCTGCGAAGGAATGTACGCATGGTGTAGTCTGGAAAAACTCAAGTAAGGATGCCTTGCTCTTATAGTTCTCCTTTGATTACTTACTGACTAAAGTAAAAATTATGTCATTGACAGATTTTATTTTCACTGCTTACTTCAGCGAGTTCATATGGGTGTAACTTTTTCTGCGATATTCAGCAAAAAAAGGCTCATGTACTGATAACTAAATATCCCTAAACCAATAATTAGAGACAGTTTCTCCTGTTTGCTTTCAGTGTTTCAAGATGTGGAATCACTGGAAAAGGTTGCCTTTATTTGGCGAAAGTCCTGTGTTCAATCTCTCAGCTCTACAAGGGGCTGATTCAAGAAACAGACTGGCAGGCAGTCGAGCTGAAAGACCTTGACCTCAGCATGAACCGCCTGGGAGACAAGGGAGTCAAGGAAATTTCAGATGGACTCACTAATCCGTTCAGCCATCTGAAATCTCTCAAGTACCTCACTTTCAAATCATTATTCTTCATCAGACAAATGTTATGTTAGAAGATCAGTATGCTATAACATGATGTTGTTTCTTTTAAGCCTGAGTCACTGCAGCCTGACTCATGGCTGTTGTGCAGAGCTTGCATCAGGATTGGCATCAAAGGGGAGCGTTATCAGGGCACTGGACCTGTCTGGCAATGACCTCCAGGACAAGGGAGTGAAGAAACTCTGTGCGGGGCTCGAAAACCCTCAAAGCAAACTTGAGACACTGTCGTAAGTCTTTGTGTTGTTGTTTTTTTTGAGAATTACGGCAATAAAATTTAACAGGTTATTTATTGTCAATCAAAACATGGGTCCAGATAACTCATAGCCGTGTAGTAGGTCCTGCTACTCAAAGTAAGTTACTTTATTGATGATTAACTCCCAACAGCTTTTTGGCTCAGCTTTTTAAATTATATATATTTAAATATTATTCCTCCTTTCAATTCAATTCAAATTTTCAACATAGTTTTGTGTGTGTTCGCACAAAATACATTGTTTTTATATGTTGAGATCTTTCTCTGTTTCCATATGATTAGTGTTGGAAACATGGCTTATCCATGTGACCTTTGGGCAGTGTCTGGACTTTATGGAGTCTGACATCATATCCTGTGTGGCAACCTCTGTGGCTGAAAAATTAGGCTAACACAGTTCCTCCAATGGCCTCTTGAGGCTGGCCCGTAGACACCCGTGTTAAAATGCCCAACTTTACAGCAGAAATAAACGTGTACAGCCTGGTATAAAAATGGATTTGGTCTGTGTAGCTAATGTGAACATTCATAACAGTTAAAAGGGGGTTAATTTTTACATAACTCACCCAGTTCCATTTTATTAAGGCTTAAAGTTATGCATCATTAAAGGCGGGGCCACTTGAGTGACAGGCTGTATGCAAGGTGTCACTACAGACTGAGTCAGATCAGCACCTCGCTCCTCCACAGCTCCTATTTTCTTGTCCAAATTTGGTCACTTCTCTCTCCAAGATCCAAGATGGCGACAACTGAAATGCTAGACTTGAGGCTTCAAAACGAGAGTCCACAAACCAATAGGTGACGTCACAGTAGCTACATCAATTATTTTATACAAGCTACTGTGGCAACTGTAGGGTTTTATTCAGAGTATTCAAAAGGAGCTGTATGTGGGAGAGGGTTAGCTGTGGCAGGGTTATGGGGATGAACAATAGGCTTGGGTGATTTGAAATGCATGGATAGGCCAGCTCTGAAGCATTGAGGTTTGATAGCCTGCCCTATTAAAGAAACTGTATTAAAAGACACTGAAATCATAGACAGTATTCCGACTCTATTGTCACGCCAATTGAACACTGGGCAATTGTACAATAACCACATGAAACATTGACTACAGTTTAGTTTAGTTATAATTTCTTGGGATATCCTGAAACATTTCTTTGCAGCCTCAGTTATGTGCATGCTGTGGAGATATAGTGAGCCAGTTTAATCTCTGGTACTTGTGTTTCTCCCCAGACTGAGGACCTGTGGCCTGAGCTCGAGGAGCGTTCAGTTCCTGACCACTGCCCTCAAGTCGAACCCCCATCATCTGACAGAGCTGCATGTGATGGGCAACAATCTGGAACACTCAGGAATCAGAGTGCTCCAGGAACTCACAAAGAATGAGAAATACGCCTTACATACCATAGAGTGAGTACTGATGATGATATTTTAATAAAATGTTATCAATAATAGTTCACAGCAGACATTCCTCTTTCCCTTACCCTTGTTATAATGATGGCTAGTTTGTATGTATTTTTCCTGTCCAGTCTAAAATGACTATTATAGTTCTGACTGCACATGAACTTTCGCTCACTTTCAAACATCATTGGAGGTTTATTTTCTTATCTTTCAGTGTCTCCACAGATTGAAGAGACAGGCAGCAACAGACACAAGCTGATCAAACTTGCTCACGGTCGTCAGACCATACTTTATACACCAAGTCAGTGGTAGGAACGTCCTTGTATTCCAGTGCTTATTCTAGCTACAATATCAAATGCTCCATCTACTCTGTTTAAAGAATGTGACAGAACCAAAACGCATCTTAAAAGTATGTCAGCAATTAAACTGTCTTGTGATTTCTTTTTCATATTGTAAGATGAATGTCTTACGCAGTGCCTTAGTTGGAAAGTGAAAGAAATGTGTTGACTCAAGTAATGTAGCTACTCATAAAATATGTGCCTGCAGTATTATCGTTATGTACATTACTATTTCTGTTCACAATGTTTTGTGATTTCTTTTTCATTACCTCATGGTAACATGAATGTGTTTTTACACAGTGCCTTAGTTCGAAATATGTTTCCTTGGATTGCAGTGCACAGCACTTAAAGTAAGATTATCTGGGAAAAGTGAAGGAAATTTATTGACTTTTTGATGTGTCTACTTATAAAATGTGTGCCTACAGTATTATAGTTACATACTATTGCTTTTCAAAATGTTTTGTGATTTATTTTTCATTATTACATTGTAAGATGAATGTATGCTTTTAGGCAGTGCCTTGAAAGTACCTTTCCTTTGGTTGCAGTGAACAGCACTTACAAGTAAAATTGTCAGAGAAATGTGAAAGACATGTGTTACTGTTTAAAGTAATGTATCTACTCAGAAAGTATGTGCCTGCAGTATTGTTGTTGTGTACTATTACTACTGAATCTGATGCAAGAATTAAAATGAGATCTCCATGACCACTGAAAATACTCTTCTTCTAGTCGAATGCTGGTTCATGTCTGTGCTGTAGCAGCACCCCATCTAGTGGCCAAACCTCGTAATGTCAGTGTATGACACGTTTGACGTCAGCTGACATAGCGGTATCTTGGCTGCGTCTGTGTCAGTACAGCACAGCACAGCACGCAGCATCTCCTGTGTCATCGCACTGTACCAGTGAACGCACCACTGACACAAAGGTAAGGCAAAGGTAACTTTATGAATTAATATAATAACAACTAACATGCATTTTGTCAGCATCCAGGAGCAGGCATGTCGCACAGGGTTGTTAATTTAATGGACGTTTGTCACAGCAGTAATGTAACTGCATTATACTAAGTTGAAATTGATAGTTGGATGCTGTGTGGCTTCGATGTCATGGTAATTTGATCAGGGCGAGCGGCGCAGAAAAGTACAGAGGGGTGTGGGTTGGCATCACAGCTTTGCTGGCTAG
Organism: Epinephelus moara; assembly: GCF_006386435.1. Taxonomy (NCBI): domain Eukaryota; kingdom Metazoa; phylum Chordata; class Actinopteri; order Perciformes; family Serranidae; genus Epinephelus; species Epinephelus moara. Next base: position 14,364,752 of record NC_065510.1, on the reverse strand, counting down.
GCCTGTATGGCGCAGTTTCAGAAAGATTCCACCTGACAGTCATGCGGGAGTCTTCTCTGTCGGCCATCATCCTACAGCCAAAGAAATAAACAAACGTGCTGCGTTAACCGTCTGCAAGGTGGATGCAGAGACATGCAGACATGTGTAAAACGCCCTCAGCTCTGCAGTGTGGTGACCGCTGCTTGGTCATTGTGGCAGTGTCTTGCTTCAATGTCCTGACACTTTAATTATACACTGAGATCAACCTAAATGTGATGTACGTGGGTCACTTTGTGCTGTAACGTCAAAGACATTGGTTGTAACAAGATAAGCAGGTGCAGGGCTGTTGTCCTGTGACGTTACTGTGCTGTACTGTTTGAAATACAAAAATGTCGAGTTTGGGCTTTTTCTCTAATATTTCGTCATATGAACACAACATTTAAGTCATAACATGCTGCCAGTCATAAATAATGACCATGTAACACCACAATATCCACTGCTGCCAATGTAGCTTTTAATTGTACAATTCTGATGCCTATTTTTACCTATCATCTGTCACTGGCTATTATAAATCATTCATGCTGTTTATACAATATAAACATTTAGTATTTATTTGCGTCACAGAACACTGAAGGCCATAGATGTTTTATTTTTTATTGTTGGTTATTGGTGCTTATATATATTAACGCCCTGTATACACCTATTTTTTGTGTACTTAATAGTCCCATCTTTCCTTTACCTTTATTTGTCCTCTCAAAAGTCCGTGTGTGTGTGTGTGTGTGTGGGTGTGGGTGTGTGTGGGCATATTTGGCCAGTAAAGCTATAAAGGCAATTTCTAAACAGTCCAAGATAACTTTTTTCTTCCCAGAAAACAAAACATTACAGCAAGAAGCAGTGTGACGCAGATGATTATGAGTCAGGTAAAGTTCAGTCGCAGTTCGCGCTGGTGTACACGTCAAGGGCGCGTGCCACTGTGGTAGTGACGCAGCAGTTGCTAGCATTTTAGCTAAATTAGCTAGGTAACGCTAGCTAACACGAAGCAGCAAACACACGGCAAGTCAATAGACAGTAAGAGACTTTTTATATACCTATGAATTAAATATTAGAATTCTGAATATTTATTTTTTCATTAAACATACACAGGCCTACAAAAAATATTTAATGAACAAGTGTGAGTCACTGAAATATTCCATTTGCTCACTGTTAACAATAACGTTAGCTTACATCATGATAAAGGTAACGTTAGCTAACATCACAAAACCTACTCTCAATAGGTTCCCTGTTGTCTGAGCTTTGCTGTAACGTATTAACCAAACATAACCACCGGCCTGAAACTTCAGAAATATAGCCAAGGCTAACTAGTTAGTTGAAACCTCGACCTGTTAGCTAAATATGTGTAAATACAGAAACTGCCCTGAAAATTAACGCAGTTTGCTAGATATGTCAAATTGCCCCATAGATTATTAATATAAACTGAAGTTGGTACAGTCCATTATATCTGTTACCCACATTTTAACTCTTTGTCCCTTAAGTACATGTAAAAAACGTTCATTGTACGTTTATGATGACCAGTAACAAGTTTAAAAAAAAAGAAAAAAGTAAAGAAAAAGAGCAAGTAAACCAAAAATAAAAACTAAACAAAGGCTCACCCATGAAATCAGTCATTCACAAAGGGTGAAGGTCCTCCTCAATTAATGTATTAACCTTAAATAAGTCCATAAAATAAAGGTCTACAGGCATTTTGGCTTTCATTTAAGGGATTTTGCAAGTCATATTAGATTTAGTTTAATCTTCATTTGTTTATTGTTTGGAGCCTGTAGTATCATTGAGCCAAAATTGAAGTTCAAAGGTAAGTAATTGACCAAATTTAATGTTATAATTAAACAAGCATGCAGAAACTACTATGCTAGCTCGATAATGGTTTTAATGCAAGCTAACAAAAATGGTTGCTGAAATATATATAAATGTAAATTAACTATGTGATTTGGATCATTTAGTATGGTTAAAATGAATGGCGATAGGTGAAGTGAACAGTTCCCTCTAATTTTATAACTCAGTGTAGTGTAAATGTTCTAACATTAGGATAATGACACCTCAAATGTAGCCTCTTGACTGTGGTTGATTGATATTGCTTTTAAGTTAGGGCTGGGTGATATGGAGTAAATTAAATACCACAATATTTTTGAACGAATACCTTGACATCAACTAATACGACGGTATTGTACTGTTGACTGTTGGCACTTGCACAAAATTTTTACTCAATGACATTTTTGACAAATCATCAGTAATGTGAATATAATGACTAAGTGGGTAAAGGCAAATAATAGAACAGCTAGAACAGTTTGGAACGTTAAAAAAAAAAAAAAAGACATCACTTTACTGTAATGCAGTCTTTAAAACCAGGAAAAGACAACACCTGCAGTATTATATCAAAAATCTAAGACAAAAGCTAATCTCATATCACAATATCAATACAATATTGATATACTGCCCAGCTGTGTTACCAGTGTTTGTGCTTAAATTTCATTGTGAGCATGATGACACCAACCTGTAACGACTCAATATCTGCCTGAGACACATATTTCTGCAGACCTCAGATAGAATTCTGTAATATAATATTTTCAATTTTAAGGCAGTATTTAAGGTCCAGTTTGTAGGATTTAGGGGTATCTATTGCGAGACATTGAATGTTGAATGAAAATAATATTTATAACTGTTTTCATTATTCTATAATAACCTGAAACTAAGAGTTGTGTTTTCATTACCTGAGAATGAGATATTTTTATCCACATAGGGAGCGTGTCCTCTTCCGTGGAGTCCGCCATGTTGTTCTACAGTAGCCCAGAACAGACAAACAAAGTACTTGCTCTAGTAAGGGCCATTCACGTTTTTCCATTCACCCACTTTAGTCCTCCTACACACGAAGTTTCAGATGGTTGCAGGCTGCAGCCTCACCGCTGGATACCACATACCAATCCTACACACTAGACCTTTTAGGTAGTGAGGCCACATTAATTTGATCAGATTTTTTTGATTACATTTGTTCAGTTACAGCTACAGATTTCTCCCCATTGCTTAGACACTGCAGATACAAATACCTACTGTACTGAACATACAGGTATGTACATACTGTAGGTTGAGCATGCTCTGTAGAAAGTGGAGGGTTTGACTGCCCTTTTGAACAAACAAATATCATCTCTGCACAGCTTAGTTACTGCTGTTACTCAGTATGTAGCCTACAGTGGAAGTTTCAAGTTACCTATTCTGTATTCACACTGTTAGTCTTCTCTCTGCACTCTGGCAACAGTAGCTATAGGCTAACACCTAACTCTGGTTAGATAATTACTGTTCATGTATTATGGACACATGGAAACAGACTGCAAGCACAAGCTGGGTGTGAATGTATGTGAAAGTGTGATAGATCTCTACAGGTGTGGGTTCTTTGTCTCATTTGCTTTGTTTTGTTGATTTCTGTCGGCTGGGATCTCACACTATCTTTCAGGGTGAGCTGCTATGGGGAAGGAGAAGCTTCACATAAACATTGTGGTAATAGGACATGTCGACTCAGGCAAGTCCACCACCACCGGCCACCTCATCTACAAGTGTGGGGGCATTGATAAGAGAACAATCGAGAAGTTTGAGAAGGAAGCTGCTGAGGTATGACTCATATTGTTCCCACTCGAATTCATATGTCTACTGTGTAACTGCACTTTGCAGCGCAGGCGTTCTAGTTCAACTGTATCCTGTTATATTTAACTCTGTATCTTGTCCTGTGTATTTTATGTCCTCTTACTGTACTACAAGGTGGTTGTAATTGGGTGAACTCCTTTTTCATGGTTTTTGAGGCTGTAGCACATTGAAGTTGAAAATACAAAATGGAAAATTTGAATGAAATCAGTAGAATTAATTAGTAATTACTACTGAGAAGTACTGAGATTTATGACTAGCATGTTTTCATTATCCTAGGGGGATCTCACATCAGCAACCCGGGCCTGCAGCAGAGTACACTTGATCCAAAAGTCTAGTTCAATTGACTAGTGTGACCACTGTGTAGAGTATTTTGGCACAGTGCGCCAATCTGTGCCCCAGTCCACTTAAAGGTGGTCTTGAGTACAATTCATGTGCACCAGGTGTGAACAACAGCCATACCAAAACATAAAAGTGGACAGCTATTTCACACAAGGAGTTTTTAACTGGTTATGAAACAGTCTCAAATTAATACTGATGCCTCTATATCAGACGACAGCGCAGCTTACTGTGGACGAACCCATGTACGGCTTTGCCTTTGCCTTTGACCTTAAGTCAGAAGCAGCTCCCCCCTCTGGCCAGGAGCAGAGCTTCGCCTCTCTGCTTCACCAGTCCACGCTGATGACAGTCCCCAGAGCAGCAGTGACTGTCTGCAGCATCCTTTTATACACTCTAGCACACGAAAATGTCAGTGTAGATGATGATGCAAGTGAACTTGGACACAGAACAACATTACTAATGTGAAAGCTGCAAGGCGGGGGAGTGGAAGGGTGGGGCAATCATACTCAGGCATCTAATAATACCTCATATGAAAACATTTACTGTAGTCTTGATCATCCAGTAGAGACTCGTAAAGGTTACTCAGACAAGTAAATATCATAACATTGTCCTGCAGATTGTAATGAAAATGCTGATGTCTCCTTAGAGACTGAAAAGAAAACAAAAGCATCTATCAAAGACAGAATTATGTACTAAATTTATTCACCTAGTTTTATTTTAATCAAATTTTTCTATTAAAATGTGCATGTCTATATTTTCCCCTAGATGGGAAAGGGTTCCTTCAAATACGCCTGGGTCCTGGACAAGCTGAAGGCAGAGCGTGAGCGCGGCATCACTATTGACATCTCTCTTTGGAAGTTTGAGACCAGCAAGTACTACGTCACCATCATTGATGCTCCAGGACACAGGGACTTCATCAAAAACATGATCACTGGGACTTCTCAGGTAGAGGGAGCGTCGGAGGAAAAGTAGAAATAGAAAAAATGCATGACAGAGGGAGAAAAGCACTGGAGGAGAAAAACTGTTAAGAGACAACAGAAGAGAAGGGAGAGCAAAGTATTTCAAAGAGATAGCATGAGAAGGCTATGTCACAGCATACTTGACAAGGATTGTGTTTGCCCCACTGAACCAATACTTTTGGCATACAACATGAGTTCAGAAAGTTACTATGAGGTTAATCTGAGGTTGATTGAAAGGTGTCTTGTCTCTTCGCACCTTTCAGGCCGACTGCGCTGTGCTGATAGTGGCTGCAGGTGTTGGCGAGTTTGAAGCTGGCATCTCAAAGAATGGTCAGACTCGTGAACACGCCCTCCTCGCCTACACCCTGGGAGTGAAGCAGCTCATTGTGGGCATCAACAAGATGGATTCCACTGAGCCCAACTACAGCCAGAAGCGCTACGAGGAGATTGTGAAGGAAGTCAGTACTTACATCAAGAAGATTGGTTACAACCCCGACACTGTGGCCTTTGTGCCAATCTCTGGATGGAACGGAGACAACATGCTGGAGCCCAGCCCTAATGTGAGTCCTCTGTGAGACCCAAAGTATATGTACACAGTACAGATACATAAGGAAAAGTTATGCTAGAGCATGTGTGTATCCCACTGGCCAGCTCATTGCAGCTGTTTTGCACTGCGCTCATATGGCAGTTACCAAAAGCCTCGTGCTGACCTTCTGGTTTCTCCCAGTTAATACCGTTAGTTCTGTCAGCATTGTTGCCATTGTTCAGCACTGTTTATGGAGTTAGCAGTTAGCTCCTAGCCCCGGCTCAGTGACCTCCATGTTGATAACCATGTGCAACAACCCATATGCTCTGAATTTTGCATAGAGCTCCTTTCACAAACAAAAAGGTTCCTGCATATTTTAAAACCTGGGTGGCACGGTGGTACAGTGGTTAGCACTGTCACCTCACAGCAAGAAGATTTTGAACCTGCCGGCTGGCTGGGGCCCAAGGAGTGTGGAGTTTGCATGTTCTCCCTGTGTTGTTGTGGGTTTTCTCCAGGTTTTCTGACTTCTTCCCACTTCTTCTGTCTCTCCACAGATGACTTGGTTCAAGGGCTGGAAGATCAACCGTAAAGATGGTAATTCCTCAGGCACCACACTTCTGGAGGCTCTGGATGCCATCCAGCCTCCCACGCGCCCCACTGACAAGCCCCTCCGCCTGCCTCTGCAGGATGTCTACAAGATTGGAGGTGAGCGCTGTGTCTGTGTGGGTGTCTGTAAAGATGATATGATAGTTGTGCGATTTGTATTCAGTAGAACAAACCTGAAAGGTGCAAGTGCTCCAATTATCAAGTTCTTCAAAAGTACTGGTGTAACCAGATCATATTGTTGAATGTATTTTGGGAATCAGAGCAGCCCGTGACAAAAAGAGCAGGACTGAAGTAGGTCTGGGAAGAATGTCCACTGGCTCTTTGTGTTCTAAAGCTGGTGTCTGTCCTTTTTCAGAGCACTTTCTCGAAATGCTCAGGCATGTCATTGAAGCTAGAAGTATCAGTTTATTTCATGTTTAACAGGCCGTTGTTAAGACAGATTTATTGCATTTCTTATCTTCCTCTCTGCCAGGCATTGGGACTGTTCCAGTGGGCCGAGTAGAGACAGGAGTCCTGAAACCTGGCATGGTGGTGACCTTTGCCCCTGTCAATGTGACCACTGAAGTCAAGTCTGTGGAGATGCACCACGAGGCCCTGAACGAGGCCCTGCCTGGTGACAATGTGGGCTTTAACGTCAAGAATGTGTCTGTCAAAGATATTCGCCGTGGCAACGTGGCAGGAGACAGCAGGAACGACCCGCCACAGGAGGCAGCCAGCTTCACCTCTCAGGTCAGCATGCAGTGATTAACTTTAAAAAAGATACTCAGTTAATCGTCTCTCCTTCAACACGTCTTTACCCATCTCTGTGGTTCTCCAGGTGATTATCCTGAACCACCCTGGTCAGATCAGTGCTGGCTACGCTCCCGTGCTGGACTGCCACACTGCACACATCGCATGCAAGTTTGCTGAGCTCAAGGAAAAGATTGACCGTCGCTCTGGTAAGAAGCTTGAAGACAACCCTAAGACCCTGAAGTCTGGAGATGCTGCCATTGTGGACATGATCCCCGGCAAGCCCATGTGTGTGGAGAGCTTCTCTGAATACCCACCACTGGGTAAGTTACCTGCCCCACAACAGGATCTCTGTCAGTGGGTCAAGCTGAAACTCTAATATAATTTGTCATTTTCCTCAAGATGACTATGAATTAAAACATTACAGTAAAGAGACACACCGCAAAATCAAAAATACATATTTCCGTCCGTAGAGATGTCTGCCTTCACTCAAATATAATCGAACAAGATGGCAATTGGCTTGTGGTGCTCAAAGCGCCCAAGAAATATATTTTGAAAAACACAAGACCAATGTCTCCTTCCAGAAATCATGACCCAGTTACTCAAGATAATCCACAGACCTTGTTGTGAGCAGTTTCATGTAGAAACTCTTCTTTTTTTAAAATCTTCCTGAGATGTCTTTCATCCACAGTCGAGGTTCCACCAAGATCTGAATTCGGATCGCTGGGTTCAAAGTCCTAGCAGTAACGTTACACCAGGAATCACTATCACAATAACCTATATTTTCTTTATTACACACACCAGCCATATAACTGAGCAGAGGAAAGCATGCATCTACTCATGGACTCATGGTTGTGAGAGCGCAAGATCTAAACATTAATGGCGTCCGCTTTGGTTGAGCTGTAACTAGCTTAGCTGGCTCAGTGGTGCTAGGTGGGCTAGCAGTAAGTCAGGCTTGTTGGTACGTTTTGCTACAAAAAGTACTGCACCACAATTTGTACATATCCTTCCTGATCCTGAGCCAGTAATCCATGTATAACCCTCGTATTTGGAAGGACAGCTATCATGAGATTAATGTAAAGAAGGAAGCAGTCCCATCAGGAGGGAGGTTGGGGTGGTGTATGGGACACAAAACAGAGCACTTTAGCCAGGAGACTGGTATTTGGAAGAATGTGAACTATGAGTGAGCTTTGGGTCATTTTAAGGTACATTCTCACCATGTTTCTATACCTAACCTACCTCCGTAACTTAACGTTCAGGGTGAAGGGAGGAGAGGGAGGGTCACGGGTTGGAATTGAACCCATGGCTGCTGTGGCAAAGACTCTGTCTTTGTACATGGGTGTCCACTCTGCTAGGTGAGCTAGTGAGCAACCCATGAAATGTCATTCGTGGGGTGCTAATTTTGAGGATATCGTACAAAGCGTTGTGTGCATCTTCATAGGAGAAGATTTTCCGTGAATGTTGGGCCATTTTGCCGGCAAGCTGCGAGCATTTAGACACACAGAGCTGCATTGGCAAGTTGATCCGAGGTGCCCAATTTTCCGCCTTGTGGAGTAGACATATTGGCAGAACCCTTTTAGTTTAAACAGAACGAGGCGGCCTTCCGCAACGGGAGGGGCTGTTGAAGACTTGTGGGAGGAGCTATTGATGACGTGGCACATGCGAGCCACTGGCGGTGGACTAACAGGAAACAGCTGATAGCAGCAATTAGCGAGCAGCTAGTAGCAAGAGGGAAATGCAAACCTGAAAGACGCTGTAAAGATGAGCAACTGGGGAGACAAGGCCCTCCTTGTCCTCACAAACGAAGAGGCCATTAACTGTCAGATGACGGGGACGATTTTGCGATTTTGCCGCACTCCCTGATTTTGTTTTTATACTGCCAATGCTGAAAGAAGACTGATTTGCACAATTCCTGTCTAAAAAGGGCTATTATATGAGGATATGCTGAGTGGATTCGCATGCTTCCATCTGTGCAATGATATGGTCGGCAGTTGTAGTTTGATAGTATAGTTTTAATATGAAACTGCTCACTTGGTCTGTGGATTATCTTGAGTAACTGGGTCATGGTTTCTGGAAGGTAACATTGCTGTTGGGTTTTTTGAAAATGTATTTTTTAGTGCTTTGACCACCACAAGCCCAGTGTCATCCAGTTCCATTATACTGGAATGAAGGCCGATGTCTCTACGGCCAATATCTCCAACACTCTGCAACTCACACCAAAACAATCTAGACTGATAAGTAGCACTATAGGTATTCGATTTTGGGGTGAACTATCTCTTTAAACTTCATCTTAATGACAATGTGAACTTAATGTTTTATTCAGAGATAACAAATGTATTTTTCATCATCCCTCCTCAGGGAGGTTTGCAGTCCGCGACATGCGTCAGACTGTGGCTGTGGGAGTGATTAAGGGCGTGGAAAAGAAAGCCCCCACCAGCGGTAAGATCACCAAGTCCGCACAGAAGGCACAGAAGGTCAAATGAACGTTGTGCTGGGCTGCTGCCCCAAACGCTCACCATGGCCAACGCCACGTTAGCACCCTGCACCTCCTGCACACCATAGTCAGCGTCTGGTCTATTATCACAATGCATCGCAAAAGCAGGAGAAGGAAAAAAAATAACTACCATATTGTTAGTGATTAACACGTTACCACACTGTTACATGTAGGTTTTATTGTCACTCAGTTGGTGGCAGAACGACACAACATATTTGCATTACAGCTCTCTGGTTGTGTGATGTTGTAGTTAGAATTAAGCTGCTCATTGATCGTAGCTGCTTAGCTCCAGTAATATAAAGGCAGAGGTGTTATTTTGCTGTTGAAGTAATGCTCTGCGTTCTAGCTTTAAAAGAGATACACTAACTAACCAGAAGTAGGTTGACTTGCATGTTTGCTGTCACGTCTTAGAAAAACAACCTTTAGAAACTCTTTGTGTGATACCTGATATCTTCATGCCTGGCTCTTTGCTTGACTTAAACTTCCTTGCAGTGGCTCTGTTAATTGTTACAGTTACTGTTTAGTTCATGCACTTTAATCATTGTTATTTGTGAAGAGACGGTCATAAAAGTAAAGATGTTTAAACAGAATGTCGTTGTCCCTGGTATCATTGCTGAGCCTGAAACTAGAGTTAACAACACTTTACTAATGTCTTGTAGCTAGCACCGGCTCTAAAAGTCTCTCAAGTAACTAGATGACATCTTATGATTATTAACATATTGGTGACATCATGTTGCATTAATGAATGCATTCAAATATCACTAAAGATTCAACAGAAGATTCCTCAACAAAACATTTGATTGGCATGACAGCTACGGTGCTCACACTAACACTCACTATGGTGCACCACTTTTTTTTTTTTTTTTTTAAGATATTTTTTGGGCATTTTCAAGCCTTTAATTGATAGGACAGACAAGTGTGAAAGGGGGAGAGAGAGAGGGAGTGACATGCAGCAAAGGGCCACAGGCTGGATTTGAACCCGGGCCGCTGCGGCAACAGCCTTGTACATGGGGCGCCTGCTCTACCACCAAGCCACTGACGCCCCATGGTGCACCACTTTATGGCTCATTTAGGATGCTTTCATACCTGCTCTATTTGGTTCAGTTCGATCGAGCTGAAGTTTGTTTCCCCCCTAAGTGCGGTTTGTTTGGGCAGGTGTGAACGCAGCAAACACACTCGGGTGCGCACCAAAACAACTGTATCAAGACCTACTTGAAGAGGTGGTCTCGGTCCAGTTACAAATGAACTCTGGTGCAGTACGTGTTCTGACCTTGATCTGAACCAACTGCAGTCACATGACACATTGTTTGGGTTAAACATGAGCATGTTACAGTCCTGGAGGATTATTAATGTGCACCTCCTCCTGTACTGCCTTAATATGCACGTTCAGCACATCCAATGCATCAAAACATTGTTTTCTAGTTGGAGCCGCGCCTCGTTTTCAAACTGAATGGTTTGGTTCTGAAATCAACCCGTGTAGTGGTCCCTCCATTGTGACATTAGGAAGGGTCGCACGTGTAGTCTTCTTTAATGTTTTGTTTACTTCCTGGATTTTCCCCGCATTGGAAATTCTGACCAATCAAGAGCAGCTTTCTCGCGCTGGCATTTTATCTGGTCCGCTTCTAAATGCTGCCGTGAGAACACAAACCAACTCTAGGCAATTATGCTTTGTAACAAAATCAGTCCCTGATTCGGACCAAAGCGAGACAACTCTAGGTCTGAAACCTCCCTAAATCCAGAGGGCAAGAGAATCAGTGTAACCATAGAAAACCAGTAAAACTGAACTTAATGGCGAGCGGTGTCTCGTCTACTTCTGTCTATCCCACACCTACTGCACAGAAGAGACCCTGTGCTGAGGGCGGAACAGCTGTGGACTGTGCTTACTCTGAACAGCGCGCATTGGACTAAATTACATTTTTTTTTTTTTTTTTCACGGATAGTCTGAACAACTCACATTGTCACTAGTTGCTTTTAAGAAATAAAGTTGCTATGAGGGTCTGAAAAAGTTGGCAACACTGCCTAAAACCAAAAAAAGGAATAGTGCATGTGCATCCAAACCAACAAGGGCTGGTGCTTCAGTGCTGACATTTCAAGAAATGTTGCCACCTTTGTGTAAAATGAACCACTGAAGAACCTCTGTGTTTTCAGAGAATGATGACGAGAAAACAAAATTCTAAGTCTTCATAGAATTTCCTTTATTGATGAATGAGAATAAAAGTTCACTTGCATTTTCATTACATTACAGGCTTCATAAATCTAACTGAGATTATTACTAGTGTGTAAATATGTGCACATAATTTAAATAAATTAAAAGACACGAGACAGAATGTTGACATGTCAAAGGCCCGTTTTATGCCCAGTAGCAAAATGATCTCTAAATTTAAAAAAAACAAACAAACATAAAATGCCTCAAGTCAGAACATCTACAAGGAGAGAAAACGAGGAACCATTTCTGTTTGGAGGAACCTAATGCACTTTTCAGGAAATCGTAGATATGGAGATGAATATGTACCACAAAAGCAAGGCACCAATATACTGTATGTACTGACTTCATATCAGAGCTGAGGTCTTTTTTTTACTTCTGATGCAATCAGGCTGAACCATAAATAGTGATCTGTCTTAATGACATGGCATTCATTCTCAGTTATAGATAGGTTTGAATATGACAACCTCTTCATGCAAAATATATTTCAATATCTGAAAGAAAGTAAAATCCACCTCTGACCCCCAGCCTCCTTCACATACACTCTAGTCTTTGATAGGGTCTTCACTGAGGTACTGCTAGCTAAGGGTGATTAGTCACCACTGAGGCTTTGGATTCTTTATGGGTAGTATTTACCTGCAGCTTGCGGCGCTACTATTATTTTCCTACACCTTGAAGAGATCCGCGCAACCTTACCTGATGCACCTGATTCTGTACCATGCAACAGGAATACATTCTGCAGCGAGTTCACTTCAAGGAAGCAAAAATAATCCCATATGACACTGTATGAAAAAAAGCAAACATTGACCCTGATTTAAATAAGAGATCTTCCTTGCGTGTAAAAACAGGGTGGCAAAAAGCCAAATGCAATACAAAGTTAGATGTCTGAACTTTTCTTTCAGTGTATCTGTTTCCGAACCAAAACAAAGTGCTTTGCTAAAACACACAAAACATCGAGCTGATTTTTAAACCAAGAAATGACATTCAAGATGTGTTTCAATCCATGGCTGTCATCAGCTGGGAAACCAACTGGCCGGTGTATAACTTATCTGAAAATAAAACTGCTCCTTGTTCTCGAAGAAACTCCACAGTATAATGAACATGAGTCACAGTTGGCTGTGTGCGTATACAGGTGTGTACATGTGATGCAAAGATGGTGCATGTCATATTACAGCTGACCATTGGCAGAAGTGACATCACTAAGCGTCCCAATACTTGGCAGTTACAGTAACACTGATATTTCTCTTTTTTGGCCCGGGCTTTCCAGGTTATGGTTAAGACTCCCAAAATAAGACACCAATTCAGTTTAGCTAAAAGAAAAAAAGAAAAATAAAGGGCCAGTCCTGCAGGTTTGCATGCTTCAGCCTATTCACCACAAATAACATGGACATCACATACTGTGTTTCAGAAATTTGGATGCATGTTGGCAGTCTGATGTAAATCAGTTAGCAGACTTTCCAAACTTGCTTATTCAAGTCATTTCTGTTACAGTGACATTATTGTTATGAGGTAATGCAACACAAACCTTTCAAAACTACCTGCACTTAAACTGCATAACCACACTAGGGCTGCACCATGACAGACAAAGATTTGAATTGTCAGTCGTGTCACTGAGATCCTTCAAGTTGAGCAATCTTTTGTTTTTTGTTGTTGTTTTTGGGCAGTCAGCTGCAGAGTGAGCACTCCTTGCTTTCATGCTGCTCTCCAGGCACAGGCAGCTGCAGACCCAGACCCAGACCCAGGGCCAGTCTGAATGACACGAAGGCAGCTGCCTGGAGAAAGAGAGGCTCTGAGATACATTATCTTCTACTTAGAGATGGTGAATTTAAAGCTCATAGCAACTTCATACAATACAGTCTCTGGCTTTTGTTTGATATCAAGTGTCAGCAAAAGATGTTGAATGTTACCGATATGTCACTAGCACAGTTAGCACACATTAGCTTGGAGGGCTAACTTGGCTTGTTTACTATATTACAATGAACGTGAACGCCACTGTCACCCTGAATATACTGCCGAAACCTTTTTAAACTCTCAAGCTCTGTATGGAATATAAGAAATGGTTATCCGAACCTGATTCGACTGACATAATTCTGAGTCGGGTGCAGCCCTAAATCACACACTGATCATGTAACATTCACAAAAAAGACCTTATATCCCCCCTGTGATGGATTACAAACCTCAAGCATGTTTTAGGAGTCTGTTAATTGATTTACAGTACAGACATTATTGCAAACCAATGGATATCTGAAACTGTAGAAAGAATACATTTTAAAAAAATTAAAATTGTACTGCCTGCATTGGAAAATGGTCAGCAAAAATGTTCAGTATACAAGACCTGTTGTTCAGAAGCTAAATTGTGCTGTTATAGTCCTTGTGTGGGATTTTTGAGAAGATTGCAGGTAACCAAAGTCATTGGTTCAGGATAGTATTTCATATGATTTAAGGACTTAAATGTCAGGGGGCTGTCTGGTTTCCTAACATGAGCAATGCTATGGAAATAAAAAAAGAATTACTGACAGTTATCAAGAATGAAAAGTATGGCAATGGTGAGGTAACATTCACTTTAGTATGGAGGCCTGTCATGTGATTGGAGAGACAAGAAATCGATCCCGTGTACGTGGGCACATGTAAGTGTTAAGTCCAATGTTTTTCTATTAAAAAAATGGTTTGGAATTCTCAAGGCCATTCTCCCGAAGTGTTTGTTTTCCATTCCTTTCTACTGAAGTGTAAACTATCTTGCTAAACTCAGTACCTTTGACTGAAAACATGCAATGCTCATGCTCTGTCTCAAGGTCAAATATCAACCAACCGTCATTCAGGACTGAGTTAAGTTGGTTTTGTTTAATAGCAACGTCTCAGGTTTTTGGGTTCTGTCTTCATCTTTTAGCTCAGATTTGTCAATCACACAAAACTAGGAGTAACTCATGCAATGATATGCCCTATGTGATCAGCCTGTATGAAAATACTGTGATTCTTATCAAATGGATCAACATGAAAATAAACAAAAAAAGGACCCACTGTAATATTCCCGCCCTCCCACTCCCCTCCAAAAAGGATAAAAACCGTCTCTGTGAGGTGAGATTTGCGTGCCTTCTGAACATGTAGGCCAGTTTATTTTAGCCGCACGTGCGGCATGTTCAGCAATTCGGAGTTGCCAGCCGAAGGCGAGGATGTGTGACCACTAGCCAGGTTACGGTTAGAGCCTTGGGACCCTGCCCCTGCTCTGCTCCCTGTCCTCAGGAGCTCCGTGGAGTAGGTGTGGGCCTCAGCAGTCCCCAGTGACAGGAAGTCAAATCCCTGTGTCTCAATGTCCCTGTCACTGATAAAGAGGTCCTCCTCACCCCATCCACCTCCCCCACTCCTGCCTATACCACCACCACCCCCTCCTCCCCCAGGGTCTTGGCTACAGTGGAAGCCAATGGGGGAGTCACTGCTTGTACTGGGGCTCGGAGATGAGAGGCTGTGGCTGTGGTGGGTGTCCTGGACAGTCCCTGGGGCTGCCTGCATCAGGTCCTGCACCGACATTGACTTGCCCAAGCCCCGGTCCACCTGGCTGGGGCCAGAGCAGCAGCCCACAGCTGGTGGCACCAGAGGCTGCAGCTCCAGGCTCATATGTCTCCTCCAGGAGCTCTCCTCCTTAGCATTTAACCTGCCATTGCTGTTGGTGCCGCCCTGTAGCTTCTGTCCCAGGCTGCCCAGTCCCAACCCAAGGCTAAGGTCCTCCCCAACATTGCTGTCCTCTATCTGCATCCCTAGACCTCCACAAAAGTCCTCCATGTCCGTGGAAGTGGCTCGTAGCAAGTTGCCCTGGCCCCCACTCCGGCTGGGAGGGGGTGGTGGTGGAAGCCTTGCCAGAAGAGGAAACCCTCCATCTCCAACTCCGCCGCCACCACCACTGCTGATACTATTGGGGGTGAGGATGGGTGGAGAACTCCCCACAGCCTCATCTGTGCCACTTTCAGGCGTGGTGGCCTGAGGCTGGGGATGATGATGGTGATGAGGATGACGATGGTGGTGGTGGTGATGATGATGGTGATGAGGCAGCGGTGATGGGCTGAAAGAAGAGGATGTCAGGCCGGTTGAAGAGGAGGCATTGAGCTCGCTGGGCGGCGCCAGGATGAGATGGAGTCCACCCTGGGAGAGGTGGGAGTTGGTTGAGGAGCGTGTGATGCAGCTGCCAGGGGGAGGTGCCCCGCTGCTGCTGACCTGGGTGGAGCACGACAGGTCCTTGCTGAAGACGGGGGAGTGGTAGTCAGAGGTTTGTTCCAACTCAAACAGGGGCAGAGAGGCGAGCGTGAGGGCTGAAGAGGAGCCTTTGCGCAAAACCTGACGATAGATGTCAAGCAGGGAGTCGAGCTTTGACTCAATCGACTGGACCTGTGAGAACAGAAAGAGAGGATGAGAGTGAGGGGTGCAGGATAAGAAATAAGATACAAGAAATAAAAATCATAATAAAGTATGTCATATAAAGTCATAGTATAGTATGTCATAAAATGTCAAAAAAGTCATAGTATAGTATGCCTTAAAAAGTCATTGTATAGTTTGTCAAAAAGTCATAGTATAGTATGTCATAAAATGTCAAAAAAGTCAGAGTATATTATGTCAAAAAAAAGTCATAGTATGATATGTTATAAAATACTATAGTATAGTATGTCATAAAAAGTCATAGCATAGTATGTCAAAAAAATTCAAAGTCATAGTATGTGATAAAATGCCATAGAAATCATAGTATAGTGTGTCATAAAATGTCATAGTTCTGTATGACACAAAAAGTCATAGTACAGTGTGTCATAAAGTGCTATAAAAGTTATCATGAAAGTTCTCTCTGCTCCTCTTTGGCTTCTTCTCAATTAGATGACTATGGACGTCACCTTTAATTAATGCAACCAGATTTTGGCCAGGGTCTTCCTTAACAAATCACATTGTTGATGTCAAGTTTTAAAACTTTTCTCCTCTCTGCTGCTGTCAGTTGTTTGTCTAGAACAAACAGATGGGACCCTCCTCCACCTGGTTCACCTTCAGTCTCCAGCTCATCTGCTGCCCAGTCCTGCTCCTCATCCCATCATCCTTCAGCCATCCCTCTCCTCACCTCCACCACCAGTGTTTATGGGGATTATTCCTGAACTAAGCATGGCTTCTTTACACCCTAAATATACATTAAAAACTTTTCACCATCCATTGTACTGTACAGTTTGTATTAAATTATTCTTCAATAAGTCTCTGCTCATTCTTTACTATGACATTTTTTGGACATACAGTACCATGACATTTTATACCATCTTTTGACATACTGTACTGTGATTTTTTTTTAAACATTTTTATGACATACTTTACTATGACTTTTTGTAGCATTTTTGGACACAGTATACTCTGTCTTTTTTGACATACTATACTATGACTTTTTTCACATGCTATAATATGACTTTTTTCACTTGCTATAATATGACTTTTTTAACATACTATACTATGATTTTTTTAAATACTATGTTATGACTTTTTTGACGGACTATACTCCGCACTCTTTTTATATACTGTTTTCTTTTTTAATTATCTGTGTTTTTAACAGTACCATGCTGATAATCTTGTTCTGCTTTGCATTACTGATGTTTTTGCTGAATGACAATAACAGGATCTTGAATCTTGATGATTTTTTTGACACACTATACTATGATTTTCTTTTAACATATTATATATATATGACTTTTTATGACATACCATACTATGACTTTTTTACATACTATACTATGATTTTTTTGACATACTATACTAAGATTTTTTTAACACACTATACTATGAAATTTTTGACATTCTATACTTTGACTTTATTGAAATACTACACTATAACTGTTATTGACATACTGTACATTGATTTCTTTGACTACTATACTATGACTTTATTTCATGATTTTTGCAGACATACTATACTATGACTTTATGACATACCATACCATGACTTATTTGACATACTATACTATGAGGTTTTTTCATAATTTTTGATGACAAACTATACTATGACAATTTTTCACAGTTTTTGATGACATGCTATACTATGACGTTTTTCATGATTTTTGACGACATACTATACTATGACGTTTTTTCGTGATCTTTAATGACATACTATAATATGACGTTTTTTCGTGATTTTTTCCGACATACTATACTATGACTTTATGACATACCATACCATGACTTATTTGACATGCTATGATGTTTTTTCATAATTTTTGATGACAAACTATACTATGACAATTTTTCGCAGTTTTTGATGACATACTATACATCACGTTTTTCATGATTTTTGACAACATACTGTACTATGATGTTTTATCATGATTTTTAATGACATATTATAGTATGATATTTGTTTATAATTTTTGACGACATACTACACTATGACGTGTTTTAATGGTTTTTGATGACGTACTATACTATGCGTGTTTTAATGGTTTTTGATGACGTACTATACTATGATGTTTTTTTAATGGTTTTTGATGACATACTATACTATGACGTTTTTTAATGGTTTTTGATGACATACTATACTATGACGTTTTTTTAATGGTTTTTGATGACATGCTATACTATGATGTTTTTTTAATGGTTTTTGATGACATGCTATACTATGATGTTTTTTAATGATTTTTGATGACATACTATACTATGATGTTTTTTTAATGGTTTTTGATGACATACTATACTATGACGTTTTTTAATGATTTTTGATGACATACTACACTATGACGTTTTTTAATGATTTTTCATGACAAACTATACTATGACGTTTTTTAATGGTTTTTGATGACATACTATACTATGACTTTTCTTAATGATTTTTGATGACATACTATATACTATGACGTTTTTTAATGGTTTTTGATGACATACTATACTATGACTTTTCTTAATGATTTTTGATGACATACTATACTATGACATTTTTTATTATGGTTTTTGATGACATACTATACTATGACGTTTTTTAATGGTTTTTGATGACAT
>NC_065510.1:14308143-14345192 GCF_006386435.1 Epinephelus moara | reverse complement strand
GTTTTTTAATGGTTTTTGATGACATGCTATACTATGACTTTTCTTAATGATTTTTGATGACATACTATGACGTTTTTTAATGGTTTTTGATGACATGCTATACTATGACTTTTCTTAATGATTTTTGATGACATACTATACTATGATGTTTTTTAATGGTTTTTGATGACATACTATACTATGATGTTTTTTAATGGTTTTTGATGACATACTATACTATGACGTTTTTTAATTGTTGTTGATGACATACTATACTATGAATTTTCTTCATGATTTTTGAAGACATACTATACTATGACGCTTTTTCATAATTTTTGATGACATACTATACTATGACGATTTTTGATGGTTTATGATGACATACTATACTATGACGTTTTTTAATGGTTTATGATGACATACTATACTATGACTTTTTTTCATGATTTTTGATGACATATTATACTATGACGTTTTTTCATAATTTTTGACGACATACTATACTATGATACTTTTCCATGATTTTTGATGACATACTATATACTATGACATGTTTTGATGATTTTTGACAAGATACTATAGTATGACGTTTTGTAATAGTTTTTGATGACATACTATAATATGACGTTTTTTCATGATTTTTGACAACATACTATACTATAACGTTTTTTTCATAATTTTTGACGACATACTATACTATGAAGCTTTTTTATAATTTTAGACGACAAACTGTACTATGACGTTTTTTGATGGTTTTTGATGACATACTATACTATGACGTTTTTTCATGGTTTCTGATGACATACTATACTATGACTTTTTTCATGATTTTTGACGACATACTATACTATGACGTTTTTTTAATGGTTTTTGATGACATACTATACTATGACATTTTTTCAAGACTTGTAACGACATACTATACTATGACATTTTTTCATGATTTTTGATGACATATTATACTATGACATTTTTTCATGATTTTTAACGACGTAGTATACTATAACGTTTTTTCATGATTTTTAACGACATAGTATACTATAACGTTTTTTCATGATTTTTAACAACATAGTATACTATTACGTTTTTTCTTGATTTTTAACGACATGGTATACTATGATGTTTTTTCATGGTTTTTGACAACATACTATACTATGGAGTTTTTTCATAATTTCTGATGACATACTATACTTTGACATTTTTTCATGGGTTTTGATGACAAAGGCCTACTACACTATGATGTTTTTTTCATGGTTTTTGATGACATACATACTATGACGTTTTTTTCATGATTTTTGACGACATACTTTACTATGACGCTTTATCATAATTTTTGATGACATGCTATAGTATGACGTTTTTTCATGGTTTTTGATGACATACTATACTATGAGGATTTTTCATGACTTTTGATGACATGCTATGCTATGACTTTTTTCGTGATTCTTGACGAAATACTATAAAAATCACGAAAAATACGTCATAGCATAGTATGTCGTCAAAAATATCAAAAACAATCACAGCATAGTATGCTGCAAAAATATAAAAAAAATCTAATATGGTATGTCGTTAAACATCATGAAAAAAGTCACAGTATAGTATGTCGTCAAAAATTATGAAAAACCGTCACAGTATAATATGTCATCAAAAATCATGAAAAAAGTCATAGTACAGTATTTTATGTCATAAAAAATCACGAAAAAAAGTCATAGTGTCATGACATCAAAAATCATGAAAAAGCATCATACTATATAATATGTCATCAAAAACCATGAAAAAACTCATAGTATAGTACGTCATCAAAAATCATGAAAAAACATCATAGTATAGTATGTCGTCAAATATCAGGAAAAAACTTCACAGAATAGTATATCATCAAATATCGTGAAAAACCATCATAGTATAGGATGTCGTCAAAAATTATGAAACAGCGTCATAGTATAGTATGTCATCAGAAACCATGAAAAAGTCATATTATAGTATGTCGTCAAAAATTATGAAAAAGCGTCATAGTATAGTATGTTATCAAAAACCATGAAAAAACGTGACAGTATAGTATGTCGTCAAAAATTATGAAAGAGCGTCATAGTATAGTATGTTATCAAAAACCATGAAAAAACGTCATAGTATAGTATGTCATCAGAAACCATGAAAAAACGTTATAGTATAGTATGTTGTCAAAAATTATGAAAAAGCGTCATAGTATAGTATGTTGTCAAAAATTATGAAAAAGCGTCATAGTATAGTATGTCATCAGAAACCAAGAAAAAACGTTATAGTATAGTATGTTGTCAAAAATTATGAAAAAGCATCATAATATAGTACGTCGTCAAAAATCATGAAAAAAACGTCATAGTATAGTATGTCATCAAAATTTATGAAAAAGCGTCATAGTATAGTATGTTATCAAAAACCATGAAAAAACGTCATAGTATAGTAAGTCGTCAAAAATTATGAAAAAACGTCATAGTATGTCATCAGAAACCATGAAAAAACGTCATAGTATAGTATGTCGTCAAAAATTATGAAAAAACGTTATAGTATGTCATCAGAAACCATGAAAAAACATCATAGTATAGTATGTTGTCAAAAATCATGAAAAAACGTCATAGTACAGTTTGTCGTCAAAAATTATGAAAAAACATCAGAGTATAGTATGCCGTTAGAAATTATGAAAAAGCGTCATAGTATAGTACGTCATCAAAAAATCATGAAAAAACGTCTTACAATAGTATATCATCAAATATCATGAAAAAGCATCATAGTATAGGATGTCATCAAAAAACATGAAAAAATGTGATAGATAGTATAGTATGTCATCAGAAACCATGAAAAAGCATCATAGTATACTTTGTCGTCAAAAATCATGAAAAAACGTCTTAGTATAGTATGTCGTCAAAAATTATGAAAAAGCGTCATAGTATAGTATGTCGTTAGAAATTATGAAAAAGCGTCATAGTATAGTACGTCGTCAAAAATCATGAAAAAACATCATATTATAGTATGTCGTCCAAAATTATGAAAAAGCGTCATAGTATAGTATGTCGTCAAAAATTATGAAAAAGCGTCATAGTATAGCATGTCGTCAAAAACCATGAAAAAACGTCATAGTATACTTTGTCGTCAAAAGTCATGAAAAAACGTCATAGTATAGTATGTCGTCAACAATTATGAAAAAGCGTCATAGTATAGTACGTCGTCAAAAATCATGAAAAAACATCATATTGTAGTATGTCGTCAAAAATTATGAAAAAGCGTCATAGTATAGTATGTCGCCAAAAATTATGAAAAAACGTTATAGTATGTCATCAGAAACCATGAAAAAACATCATAGTATAGTATATCAGAAACCATGAAAAAACATCATAGTATAGTATGTTGTCAAAAATCATGAAAAAACGTCATATTATAGTATGTCGTCAAAAACCATAAAAAAAGTCATAGTACAGTTTGTCGTCAAAAATTATGAAAAAGCGTCATAGTATAGTATGTCATCAAAAATCATGAAAAAACATCATATTATAGTATGTCGTCAAAAATTTTGAAAAAGCGTCATAGTATAGTACGTCGTCAAAAATCATGAAAAAACATCATATTATAGTATGTCATCAAAAATCATGAAAAAGCGTCATAGTACATATTATAGTATGTCATCAAAAATCATGAAAAAGCGTCATAGTATAGTATGTCGTCAAAAATTTTGAAAAAGCGTCATAGTATAGTATGTTGTCAAAAATCATGAAAAAACGTCATAGTATAGTATGTCATCAGAAACCAGGAAAAAACGTCATAGTATAGTATGTCATCAAAAATTATGAAAAAGCGTCATAGTATAGTACGTCGTCAAAAATTGTGAAAAACGTTATATCATCAAATATCATGAAAAAGCATCATAGTAAAGGATGTCATCAGAAACCATGAAAAAAACGTCATAGTATAGTATGTCATCAAAAAACATGAAAAAGCGTCATAGTATAGTATGTCATCAAATATCATGAAAAAGCATCATAGTATAGGATGTTGTCAAAAACCATGAAAAAACGTCATAGTATAGTATGTCGTCAAAAATTATGCAAAAACGTCATAGTATAGTATGTCATCAAATATCATGAAAAAGCATCATAGTATAGGATGTCGTCAAAAACCAGGAAAAAACGTCATAGTATGGTATGTCGTCAAAAATTATGCAAAAACGTCATAGTATAGTATGTCGTCAAAAATTATGCAAAAACGTCATAGAATAGTATGTCATCAAATATCATGTAAAAGCATCATAGTATAGGATGTCATCAGAAACCATGAAAAAAACGTCATAGTATAGTATGTCGTCAAAAATTATGCAAAAACGTCATAGTATAGTATGTCGTCAAAAATTATGCAAAAACGTCATAGAATAGTATGTCATCAAATATCATGAAAAAGCATCATAGTATAGGATGTCGTCAAAAACCATGAAAAAACGTCATAGTATAGCATGTCATGAAAAAATCATGAAAAAACGTCATAGGCATATCATCAAATGTAAAGGATGTCGTCAAAAACCATGAAAAAACGTCATAGTATAGTATGTCGTCAAAAATTATGAAAAAGCGTCATAGTATAGAATGTCATCAGAAACCACGAAAAAACGTCATAGTATAGTATATCATCAAATATCATCAAAAAGCATCATAGTAAAGGATGTCGTCAAAAATTATGAAAAAACGTCACAGTATAGTATATCGTCAGAAATTATGAAAAAATGTTATAGTATAGTATGTCGTGAAAAATCATGAAAAAACGTCATAGTATAGTATGTCATGAAAAAATCAAGAAAAAATAAGTGGTCACACATCACAAATAAAGGTCTTAGTTTAGTATGTTGTCAAAATTCATGAAAAAACCTCATAGTATCATACGTCATCTTAAATTGTGAAAAAAACGCTATAGTATAGTATTTCGTCAAAAATCATGAATAAAAGTCATGATAATGTGTCATCAAAAATCTGAAAATATTGTAGCATAGTATGTCGTCAAAAATCACCAAAAAATGAAAAACACATCATAGTATAGTATATTAAATGTTATTAAATGTTATAACAAGTCATAGTATAGTATGTCATAAAAAGTTGAGTCACAGAAGGTGTTAACTGTGTATGGTCGCCCTTAGTCTGGAATGGGTGATTATGGCCCTGGTGTGTTTAGCTGTCCTCTTTGTCACTATAACGCCAATCAGTCACAGGCCAGTTCACTTCTATAAGAGGAATGGGTCTGTGCCATGAACAGATGAAATGAACACTGGTTGCCGGTTATTTAATACATGATTAGACAACAAAACAAGAAGCAGAACACAGACCTGCCGCTCCACCTTACAGACACGACCCAGCATGCTCATGTCCTCTAGCATATCTCCATCAGACAGCAGCTTCTCCCGAATCTTCTTATCCAGAGGGATCTGGCCTTTCCCAAGGATTTGGTCCACTCTGAAACACACACGTTCACACACACAGACACACAAAAACACAATAAGACATTAATGATAGACAGAGAAAAAAGTAATGAAGTAGAAATCCACGAGGCAGCCTGCAGAAAGAAAGGAAGGTTGGAACTGAAACAGAAAAAGAAATTACTGTAAGCACATTTTCTTTTCCAACAGATAAAGGGGCAACTGAGAGGTTAGACTTCCTCACTGGATGAGAAAACATTACCAAACTTGTGAGGATGGAATGTTATGAAATGTGTTTCTTGTGTATCAAACAGAGGTTTGCTTTATCTGATTCTGATTATCTGAATAAAATCAGCACCTATAGGAACACTATTCCTGCTCAATCCAGTGAGGTGTAGTAGAATCAAAGTCCCCTTGTTAGTGAACAAGGTAAAGGGCTGGGATGAGCCAAGACAAAGTCAGGCAATTATAAAGCCACCACCATTTTGGAGAAATAAATGATAAAGCTTTGACAAGACCTTGAGTCAAACAGTGTTAATTGTCCAGTCAGGTGCCTTTATACATTTGCAGGAGAAGAAGGCACAACCAGATGATGTGATTTAAGAGCTGCAGAGCATTTGCCATAAGGAAGGCAGGAGTTAAAGTCTCAGTATATGACCACGTGTTAACTGGTTTCATCACTTCAGTTATGTGATGGCAGCTGAGACATCACCATGACAACTACCAATGAAGACAATGAGGTGTTTATCAGTCCTGTCTGCAAAACTGATCAGTGCTCGCTGCAGAAGATACAGTATGAACTGCATGCAGCAGCTTCAGTTAACACTCAACAACAGCAGGGGTCAGTGTTACTGCAGCAATGCCAGGTTTATACATGGTACAGTGTGGTAGGCATACACAGTTGTGCATTGAGGAACTAGTTTTTGTGTGTGTGTGTGTGTGTGTGTGTGTGTGTGTGTGTGCGCGCGTGCGTGCGTGTTTTTGTGGTGCTACAGAAGATGTTTCTGTGTGACGTGTTGGGTTGAAACGAGGATCCCAGAATTTCCCAGATTTCACCAGATAAAAAAGAAGTAAAAGCCACAACCAAACTCAATATCTTGCATTTTCATTGAGTTGTGTTAGTGAATTACTCTATATCCACGACAGAAGTATGTGAGAAAAGAACAGTACATGTGTAAGGAACCAACACAGTCTCACAGAAATACGTGGAATGAACACGACTTCTTAAGAACGCGTTACCTGGTGGTGGACACGAAATGTGTTTAAAATGAAAATAATGCCAATGCAAACTTTATTACGGACGGTCACAGTATCGTTGTGGCGCAGTCGCAGTTTGGTTTGGTCTAGGTTAATAAAGACACTTGGTTAGGTTTAGACAACAACAAAGTACTTGGTTGAAATAACTACATATGGGACCTTAGTTGTCAGGACAACGTCTAATGCTAACGTTTATTTGACATAGAATACTGACAACTGATGATATTAGTATTTTGTTCGTGTCTCTCCAAACGTCATATGCAATTGTCATCTTGACATGGAATACCGACATTTAGTCGTAAGTTATGGAGAACAAAACCCAACATCTGCAAAACGTCGTTAGACATTTAAAATATTGGTCACCTGATTTTCATTCCAAACAAAAATGTAACATCTGTTCAACATAAGAGTTTGTCTTTCTAAAGTCATATGGACGTCTAGTGGTAGCTGAATCAAGTACTTTGCCTAGTTATGCTAAATAACTACGTCAAGTACTTTGCGTAGTTATGTAAAGCCCACAATTTTTGGTTTAAAATGGAAACGCAGTGGTCTACTGGTTGAAAGTCTGCCCTACTCAGAAGATACTCGCTCTTAATATTTGTGTGTCCACCACCAAAACGGTCCTCATTGACTTTGCGTTGGCATTATTTTCGTATCGTCAATGCATAACTTTAACTCATTTTGTATCCAGCACCTTGACACAAGGAGTTTGTGTCCATTTCATGTATTTCTATCAGACTGGGCTGGAAGAAAGGTTTCATTTCACTTCCAGATCAATCAACTCAAAGAACAAACTTCAGCCTTCTTTAAATCCAGCTTTTTCATTGTCATATTTTTAAGGACAAACCATGTCCTGAGTTGAATGAATGAGAAGTGAACTGAACCCATGTGGCATGTGAGGGATGGGGGGGGCATTCTGACCCCTGGGTGGAGTTCTTTCTTCCCCGGCTGTAATAAACAGGCGAGGAGGGGGAGGAAAAGGACTTGGCTCAGCTGCTCAGGGTCTGTGGGCCGACTATCATATCCAGCCTGTGAGAGAGGCAAAGGGAACACAGACACGTAGAGGTACACGTGTGCATACATTAAAAATAACAAAATGCAGAAAACAAACAGATATTTGTGTACATAAACCCATGTATGTTTAAGGTATGAGTGCAGGACCCATACACACACACACCAAGATACAGATGTATCAGTGACTGTGTGGTCATACAGAGCTGGTTAGACAGCAGAGACTTGAGGATCTAAGTCTGTCGGGTGTTGCTGTCATGTGGAGTGTTTAGTCTGTCTACCTGGTCTGCAGGCTCTTGATGCGGCACAGCATGTCCAAGTGACCGGCAGAGTACTGTTCAATCACATCCTTGACATCATAAGGACGCAGGGTCTCCTTAAACTTCTTCTTGGCTACATGGAACTTCATTATCCTGTGCAAACAGCAGAGAGAGTCACATATCAGCCACAAGGGGGAGCTCTTACATAGTCTGAAGCTGAGATGGTTCACTGTAGCTAATGAAAACATCAAACCCTACCTTTATTTTTCTTGTTTTTAAAGTGTTTCTTCACACCAATGCAAACAGTCAGAACACCTGAACAACCACCTCACTGAATGTCTGAAAACATCCAGTGAGGTTGTGGCTGCTTACTTTAGCTGTGTGCATGTAAAACTATCACTCTAAAAAAGCAGTTCTCTGAATTTATGCACCTGTGGAGCCTCAAGGCAAAGTTCAAGAGAGTTCAACTGAATGTTTTGGGGGAAGGGATCAGCAATAAAAAAGAGCCAGTCTTGAAAGATTATGTATTTGGGATTAATTAAGAAACAATACAAGCTGTAAACAGTTTAGGTATTATCTTTTAACAGTTTGAAAACTCAGCAAATGTGCTTCATCAGGATTGTGACAGTGTAGTTGGACTGAAAGATCAAACAGCCCACCAGTCATCAGACATTTTGCTCTATGTTTTGGCCTCTTGTCTGCAGCCAACAGTGCAGATTTTTTTCAGTACTCTAGTTACTTAATATCTGTGTGGACATGTAAAACGGAGTGTTTGGAAAACTATGACGTCATCTCCTAAATTCAGTTCAGCCAGTACAATGTCTCGTAACAGCTGACATTAAAAATGACCAAATCTTCTATTCTATCTTCCGGTCGCTTTAATCCCCTGAGCACGGTCAATCGGGATTGCTGCCAGAAGGCTGTGGGTTGCTATCAGCATTTGTTTGCATGTGACTTTTGTGGTAGAAAAATACAGAATTAGTTGGACTGAAGGAGAAAGCCTAATTTCCTTTGACTCACCTGACAGCTCTAATGACAGACTTGACCGAGGGCAGCAAGTCCTCCACTGAGATGTCACAGTGACAGC
The DNA here is from genome assembly GCF_006386435.1 of Epinephelus moara. Taxonomy (NCBI): domain Eukaryota; kingdom Metazoa; phylum Chordata; class Actinopteri; order Perciformes; family Serranidae; genus Epinephelus; species Epinephelus moara. The sequence continues at coordinate 14,336,173 of NC_065510.1, read as the reverse complement.
CTTTCTCATCGAAGCCATCCTCCGCTGCCATGTTGGAGTCTGCTGCTCAGGAGAGAGGACACAGACAAGGAGGAGCATTTAGATTTTGTTGAGGTCAGGCAGAAAGGTTGCTCTTACAGACTAAAGAAGAAAGAAGAAACCATATTTTGAGATATTTGTAAAGAACAGGCCTTAAGTGTGCCTGCAGATATATTGTTAACAATGCAACTTTGTGACAATGCAGCTCTGTTTATGGGTCTGATGAGTTACGACACTCTAAGGAGGCAAGCAGAGCGTTACAATACAAGAGCTGAAGAGAGACCGTAGAGTTGAGCTATTTAATTGGTTCACACAAAAGCCTCAGATAAGCACTGTTTAATAGGTCACAGCATGTAGGATCTGCATGGGCTGAAGTGTTTATATGTGTGACAATGATTCAAAGGCACAAAGGCACTGATTATTAAGATAGTTAGGGGCCTGGATAGTGTGTCACCTGATGAAAATGTAAGGCAGTGCTGATTAGTGATTTGCTCCAATAAACAAAACAGATTGTTTTCCATTACAGTCGGGGCAGGTGGTATAATTTTGGCAAAATTGGGCAAAAATCCAGTGATAAACTTTGAGCATATTGTAATCCATGGGGACTGAAAGAAAACTAGACTTTTGCACCTCTTGGCTCTGTTGTCGGTCAAAAAATCTAGTCTATCACTGAAGACTTTGGCCAATCACAAGTCATTTCAGAGAGAGGGTGTTCCTATGGGCTGTGCTACAAATGCAGATTCACGGTCACATCCTTTCAGCAAAAGTCTGATTCAATGGCAGAGAATCCTGCAGAGAAAGTTGCCAGTATTGGCAACAACTGCCTACACTGCAAAGCAACCCAAAATAGGAAGACATACTTTTAGAAAGTGAGTCTAAAAGAGAGTCTGACAATAAGCAAAGTAAAGCATGTGTCAATATCGGCAAAGATCTGGACCTAACAGCCCCAACTAGCAGCAGTATCAGCAAACTTTCTGTTGCTGCTGTGACACTGCTTAGATCCGGCGCTGCTGCTGACCACCAGCCCACTGTGACACCCAGTGCTAGGGGGTTTGTGCTGGCCAAATTCAAGCCACTACAGTTGCCAACCAAAGCGGCGTCCCGATAGTGTGTGCTCTCTTCCCTGAGACACAGTTCACAGTGGTGGAAAGCAAGCTTGAGGGACCGCGGGGTGGCTAGCTGACTAATTCTTGTCTCATTTTTGGTCTGATAAATAGAGAGAGAAAATGGGGAAAGGAGGGGCTGAGTGAATGCACTGCTGGCAGCTCCACAATGAAATAAAGATAAATAAAAAATGTATGAGAAGTACTGGGTCACTGTATGAAGCATCTGCATATATCCATGGTCGTCTGATGGGAGGGGCTCAGGACAAAGAGGGGAGAGCTGCAGGAGGAGGCTGCATTTTCAAACTCTGCCTTTTTTTGGCCTTTTACAGATCTCTTTCTAAACCAGCTCTAAAATAACTTCTGATTACACTTCAAATAAAGTTATAATGAAAGGGAAATGTTTCCCTTCTTCTAACATCTCAGTTAGCCAACATGTCAGTGACAGTGAATGATCAGACGGAGCGTGGCTAACCAGCCAACCAGTTTGGTTTTGGCTAGCTTGGTTATTGATTTCTCTCCACATGCAGGCCTCAGCCAGCTGGCTGGCTCTGACACCCCATGAGGCTGCTGGAGCTCAACACTCCCTCCGTCCATCAATCTATCAGTCCACCCACCACAAACACCAACTGGCCGTTACCCAGGAGGGCTTGCCAGGCCGGCACTGCTAGGCCAAAGGAAGGAAGTGCAAACAACCATTAGCAATCCTCCACTCAGCTGCCTGAATTAGTGGGCAAAACCAGCTCTGGCGGGTTGAATGGTCGGTCAGTACACCTCAGTGTCTCGACCAGGGATTCAGTCAGTTCATGCTTTGACTTAAAGGAGTAGCTCAACATTTTTTATTTGCTTTCTTGCTGTGAGTTCCAGGAACACAGGGAAACAGCAAGCTTGGTTCTGTCCAAAGGTAAAAAATAACACCTCTGTAGCCTACTGTTTCATTGCCTGGCAACCTCAAGCTGACAAGAAGTTCCCCTGCCTGCTCAAGAAATAGTCCAGCACATATCCAACCATACAACTACAACTTGAAGTTTTTGTTTGGACTGAAAACAAGACTTAAGGGGTTAAATGGAGGTACTGATAGGTGAATTTTTTAACCTTTAGTCAGAGGCTAGCTGGTCCGCCTGCTCCCAGTCTATATGCTAAAACAAAACTAACCATGTCTTGGTTGTAGTTTCATGTCGAGCATGGTATTGATCTTCTCATCTAACTACAGACAAGAAAGTGTACATGCATATTTTTTTCAAAATTTGTATATTTTCTTTAAGACAGTTTTAGCATGCTGCGTCAAAACGCTTTTTTTCTTCAAGTTCACTGGCAGGACTGTGCTCAGCACCATGTATGGAGACAATGACAACAAATTCTACCTTGAATTTGTACCAATCTAAAAACCAACCGACTACTGCTAATGAATGCAAAGCTATGTGGAACAATTGTCTGGAAGTGGAATAACTGGACAGAATCACTCACCATCAGTGGTGGAGCGCGACTGGCTCTTAAGGCGGAGTGAGGGTCTGAAGCGTGTGCGGTCGTTGAAGCTCCAGCTCTTCTGCACCTTAGCAGGGCTGGTGCCCTCTGTCCCAGCATCAGCCACCGGAGAGCGCCGGTCGTTCACTGAAGACGTCTGCCTGTTCTTGATGCTCTGACCTCGGGGGCTCGCCATCCTCACCCGCTCCTTGAAGCTCAGCTTCTGACTGTAGAGTGAAAGGGGGATGAACAGTGGCAGGCACAGAGGGGAGTTGGAGTGTGGAGAGGAATATGAAGGGAATGATGTTGTGAGGAGGTGGAATGACAGATGAAGATATGTTAATGGTGTAAGTTTTAGGGCAACAACATTAATTACCCAAGACTTTTGGCAAAATGCTTTTCCTTTACATGATCATGTCATATGTCATCATTCAGTCATCATTCTTTATCTGCTAATATGAGGGTGAAGGGCTGCAGGACATGATGGAGAAAGACTAGCATGCATCGCAGCATTGCAGCAGGTGCTTGACACAAAATGCAAGATCAGGTTAGGTGATGCTTTAACTGTGTGGTGTTGTTTGTGCCTTGATGTGTCCCTTACAGTAGCTACAGTATGTTATTCTATGTGACCAATTAGTTAGCATGTTGCTATTAAATTGTTAAATATTGATATACTTTAATTTGTGATTATTTTATGATATGTTTCGCACCTTACCGTACAACAAATCACCATTTAAAGGTCCAGTGTGCAGGATAAATTGGCAGAAATGGATTATAATATTTCTAACTATGTTTTCATTCGTGTATAACTGGAAGTTAGGCACTTGGCTGCCCTACTTGCTCTATGGGGCCCATGATGCATAAGGTCTGGGTAACTTTATACTATGGAAATCAAGCTGTTTTTGGCTGCATATGCTGCCTTTAGCCCTGTATCCAGTTCCCACTATCCTCAAGATAGAGTCATTCCCCTTTTTGTTTAATCTTTGTGTCGGCCACTGTAGTTCTCCTATACGCTTGGCACACGGGAGAAGTTCCAGTCGGATGCAATCTGCATCCTCACCACTAGATGTCCCTACATCCTACACACTAGACCTTTAAATCTTAACGAGTCATTGCACATATGTTCCATGTAACGTGTCATGAAAGAGTGAGAACATGGGGAAAAAATAAATGAAAATGACTTGTGGGAAGTGAAGGAAGAGGAAAATGAGTGTAGAGAAAGTAAATGAGTGGCTGATTATGTGTTTGTGCAGCTATATATAATGACTGCATGCAAAGGCAGTGCACAAGCATCAGGCATGGCTCATTTAAAAGGGGTGCTGTATATTGGATTGAACATGAGAAGTTTACATCAAAGGATAAGGCTTGTATCTATATTTTTCCTGTTCTCACCAAATTGAATAACAAGACCAAAACCAACAATGTGTTGTTTTCAATCTGACTTTCAGCCCTGTCTGCGGAACATGCTCACTGGTTCCCTCTGAAGATGTAAATCTTTAAAAATATATGTTTACTTTTTTTAAGAAGGGCTCGGACATTTCCTGAAACACCTGGGCACTGTAGGATTTATCAAATGAGTCTCAAACAGGAGTAAATGGTGCTTTTGTCGGAGACTACTTTCAGCTGCGGATTAATACACATTTGGTGCTCTAGTGAGGATATACATCAGCAGGACGGTGTATGTGGAACTGACTCAAAATAAATCACAGTGTGTGTTCATGGTAAAGAAGGAACATGTCACCCACTGACACAGTGTGGCTCATTAACATGTTTTTAACAGAATTTGCACAATGAAGCTCAATGGCACAGAAGAATAACATATTTAAGGCTTTGGCTACATTGCAATACTAATTAGGACTAATCCAATGCTGGTTTTGGTCTTGTCAATGTATTTGTTGTCAAGAAAAAATATAGAATATCACCAGACTTATCTTGTGATTGTGGATATAAAGGCACATGATGTGTTTGAATGACTGCAACCATAGAGTTTAGAGTCTGTATCTGAAATACGGGGATTACAGTGTAACACGTAGTTGTGATGTTAACACCAGGAGCTGTGTGAAGGAAAAAATGATGGTGGTCTATGATGTCAAGTAATTTGGATCCCTCTACAGTCAGAAAACGGCTTACAAATGTTCATTATTTCACAGGATCTGCTGGTAAGAGTGAAACCTGGTACAAATATTCTGTGAGCAAATGTAGTTAAAACCAAAATCACAACAGGCAGAAGTAGCGCATTGCTCAGGCAAAGACCAAACAAAGGCAGATAGTGTATTATACTATAAAGGCGACTGATGTCTCCCTGCAATATTTGAGTACTCTGGCCTCTCCGAGGCCGCACAGCCTCCTACAGATACCCATGCACCAAGAATTAGTCAGCATTCCCAAATAAAAAATGTCACGTAACAGGGGAGCAGAAACGCTGAGTACCTATGTTTCCGAGTGGTACGCCTCCTCAGTAGCTTCTGTTTATTACTATGAATTTTACTAAGAAATCAAAGGGAGATAGACATACGGTGATGTGTTACATGATGCAGAAACGGAGGAGAGAAAATATTTACCTCTGAGTGTTTTGTGAGGTGAAACATAGCGCTTCTTATTCCTTACTCCTCGCCCTTTTTACTTTGCCCCTTTACACTTTTTACTCCTTATTTCTTGTTTGGCTTTGCATTAGGTCAACCTGAATCACACACTCAATTTAGGTGACATGTAAATGCAATGATCCTTTGCAAGACTGTATGCATGAAGGCTGCAAAGTACAAAGTAATACAGCAGAGTTTCTGTTGCCGCTTCAATTTGACGACCGCTGACATTTGGAAGCAGCAGAACGGAGGCAATTGAGCTTAGTAGAGGAAAATGAACATCTACAGCACCATTTGAAAAAGGCTGCAATTTGGTGACTCATGCACTTCATGTCGATATCCCCCATTTAACTATGCGAATTCAGCTGGGCCATGGCAACAAGTGCCTGAGTCACCACTGCCAGGCCAATAACCTTTAGACACACTTGTGGGTTCACTGCGGGTACTAAGATGCAGCACTTTTGTTTTGCTTTTTCATTATATTCTTTGTTTTACTGCTGCGTTTTATCACTGCGCTTCTGTGATATATTTCTTTGAAGATTAATAAATACATCTACCTAATAAATAAAGTGAGGTAGCGTCAGCTGGACTGTACCGTGTGGCTTTTATTGTCCTCTCCAGCTCTGCCGTGGAGATGTAAATAGAGTCGGGAGTTAGGGAAGACGTGCTTAGGATTGCGTGGGATGAATTCTGCTCCTGCCTGTGTGCAGAAAAGGCTGAATCTCTAAAATTTCAGTCTCCTTAACACATTTTTTTATTGACTTTTCACATTCTTTGGCATTTCCTGCAATGTGGTATACTTCATATATGACATGAGGCTCTCTGTAAAAAAGCACGGCAGCCTTCAGATTGCTGCGGTGGTTTACAGTTTACTCAGTGTTTCATAACTGCAAACACAACATATTACATCACACAGCCCTCACTGCCCTGCACACAGTCCTTCCCTTGTGATTTTATAAACGCATCAGCTAAAAGACTACCATCAGGGTATCATTAGAAAATTTGGCAATATGAGGAGAGACTAAATATACTTTCTAATCAGAGTATAATAGACACCTGAGGCCAGAGGATGGTTAAAAAATACAAAAGAAAATACATATGAGTATGTGTGTGACTGCTTATATTTGCGAGCCTCAGCAATTGCATGTATGTGTGTGTTTTCGAGAGGAGAACAAGTGATATAAAAGAAAGATAGATGGTAGCACCAAACAGAGAGATAAAATAATGAGTCATACAGAGTGCCAGTGTAAAAGTCTATGCTTCATCACACATTGCTGTTAACACCTCCTAACTTTACTCGCTCTGTGACAGTGCAGTTCACAAACGGAGCTACAGGAGTGTTTAGGTTTATAATACTTGACATTGACCTCCATACAGGGCTGGATATCATTAATCGCATTTGGATTTTTCTGAATAAATTTGCATGTAAGTGGCAATATGATAACAAGAGTATGTTTTTGATACCTTGCTACTATACTATAAAGCTGCACTATTCAGTATATTTATATTATGAATTAAAAAAATGATAATGTGGTTGTAATGTGAACAATGTGGAGTGTTTTAGCGTCTTTTAGCTCATTGTTTTGGTTTTACAGATGCAACTTTACTCTTTCGGTTCACTCTCACTGCACTCAACCTCAAAACTGTGAAAAAGCTGTTAAACCACAGTGTGCGCTGCCTGTCTAGCATCAGCAGACAAAATAAGCGACTAGCTAATGATTAAAAATCACCTAATAATGTAACGAGAAATTCAGCAAAATCAATGCTATGTTGCTCCAATTCTGCTGGGTGTGTAAATGAGCAACTGTTTGCTTACATGTTTGCCCAGACTTTATAAGGTGATAATATGTCAATGTGGTGATTACAGCCTGTTGTATAGCCTCTTAAGCCGCGTTTCCACCTAGCCTTACAATACGGTTCAGTTCCGTTCCATTTGCTTTTTTTTTCTGTCTCCACTGTGAAAAGTTGTGGATGGTACCAGTGGAACCATTCTACGCAATAAGAGGATCATCAAGTGTTTCCTGTGGGCTCTAGTAACACTTAACCCCTGAGCTTGGCTGAGAAGGACTGAATGCACAAACCCACTGTTTTTAAATATCCCATGGAGAGAGACTCTCACTGCAGCCTGTTTTATTTTTTTCTGAAAATGTGGGTGTACAACCCCGTTCTGTGGACGATAAACAATGGTGCAGACTGATAAAGGAAGAAATACAGTGAGAGCTAGATGGAGCAGTGAGTGACAACAACGGCACCTATATGAAAGGGTACTGTTTGCAGTGGAAACGCTAGGGTCTAGGTACCATGTCTGAAGGGTTACTTCTGGTTCCAAAGGTACCATACCGGATGTGTTTGGTGGAAACAAGGCTTTAGTGTCCACAAAATCAATATACACAGGCTCAAAGGAGTACTTCACCTGAAAATGACCAACTGTGTAGCAATTACTCACTGTGTGTTGCCTTGAATACGCAAAGAAAACGTTTTACGTGTTTAACGTGTTTAACAACAGTTTATAAACTGTCGAACAGTGTGGTCCCTAATGACTTTAATTCATAAAAATCTCAAAAATTCAAGGCAACATACTGTGAGTGATTAAAATACAAAAAGGTCATTTCACAGGTGAATGATTCTTTCAAGGAATATAAGCATGTCTTTTTTTGTGTTCTTTAAAAAAAGATGCCAACCTTCTAAAATCGTATGTGTCAAGCAGCCATATAAGACCTTTACTTTAATCAAAGCTAAAATTGAGGGGGAAAAATGTTACTAAGGAACTATCCAGAACTCTGCCTGACCCCTAAATTACAGAGCTACAACATAACAGAAGACAGTGCAGCAGCAATTACAAACCTTGTGGTCGACTCTCCCTGCTCCTTCCTGCAGTTGACAGATGAGAAGAAGAAAAAAAGATATGTTAGAAAGTATTTTATCATAAAACATCAGTGTCAATTGTGCTTAAAAGACCATCCAGTGCTTTTGCATCTTTTAGCCCATTTATTACAAATCCCAAAAATTTGACATCAAAACTAAGCATGCTGCTGTGTTTCAGAAATTTGAATGCATTTTTCCCATTGACTTCCGTATATTTTCGTATATTATAAAACTTAAGTAGCAGACTCTTGAAACTAGATTAAGTAATATAACAGTGAACATTCAGTCTGCGTTAGCTTTTGTCCAAGTAGCCTACCATTATAGTTAAGAAAAAAGACGACTGGTCATTTGGGGTAAAGGTTCTAGTGATACTGAGTATAGCTGGGAATCACCAGAAGAACCATGATATGATATTATCACAATACTTAAGGTCAGTGGCTGAATATAATAGTTTTAAAATTGTGTTTCAAATGCACTTTGCTCTAGAGGCCTCTTTTTGTGGGGATTGCCCCACGCTCGTAATGTCAAGTGTGGGAAATCCCCGCTGCAATCTGGCTATTTCCCAAGCACTGTTGTTGTCATCTGCTCGTAGCTGGCAGAAGTTAATGTTTCTTTGGTCACTCTGAGCTAGGTGGATTGACGCCTACAGCGCCTCTGTACCAACCAGCCGCAGGATGTTGTTGTAACTAACTTGATGTCCATGTTAATTGATTACACAACTGAAGTGTTTCAAGAGTCTGCTGCTTTTCAGATACAAGCGTTGTTTGTTTTGACACTGTACAGAAATAGATGGAAGCCAAAGGATGCCTGGCATTAAATTATTGAGGAAAAAAAAAAAGACTGTGCATATGACTTGTAGTAAAAGACCTAAAACCTGCAAACACACTGGTATGGTCCAGTAAATCAGCATGCCAGAAAGATTGCTGCATTAAAGGCATTGTCAGCGACTGTTACAGAAGATTTGAAGGTAGCAACACTTGAATCAATAATAAGCAGTCCTGGGGAAATAGACCTAAACAACGAACAGGCTCACTACAAACATGCAGGTCAATGCAGAATCTCCGAGCAAACTAAAGAAGCACTTGCAACAAGAGAAGGTAGTGACTGAGTGACTGATGGTCTTTTCACTTAATCACTTTAAGAAGTGTCTTTGTCAGCAAGTACAGTAGCCTATGTGTTTTGTACATAAAGGTCATTATGACTGCATAACTAGGCTACATACTAGATGCCTCATAGATGGTTTTCCTAATATTTCCAGGCTCTGTAGACGGGTTTCTGAAGGACGCCATTGGGACATGTGCAGGCACATGTAGGGTAGAAACCGAAATGAGTGCTCGATTGGGAGATCAACATGAAAATTTGTGTTTTATGCTATAAACTGTACAGATTACAAAACGAATGGTTGGAGGATGTCCCAAAAAGGAACCATCCCAGTTATCTGAGGGTGCAGAGTTAGCCAATATTTAGCCATGTGGTCAGAGCTTTAGATTTAAATAAGGTGGTGGTTTGTTTTAAACTGAATCTGACATAGCTTACGTCTAGTGTCACATGTTGACATTACTAATATAATATCCAGAATGAGGAAGCTCTATGCTCTTAACTTGCACCACAGGAGAACAGCAGGAACTTTCTGCATGCTAACTTAACTGTTGCTAACATCACTTGTGTGCATGTGGGTGGGCAGGCAGAGGGTGCTTGCTGTTGCTCTGGATGGGGAACTGCCCATTGGTCCGACAGCCCATTGTTCCGACCATATTAAACCCATTGTTCCGAAGTCCGTTCCGAAATCATCATGATGCCCTGTGGTTAAGGTCTGGTTATGTTTAGGCACTAAAACCACTTGGTTAGGGTCAGGAAAAGATCATGGTGTGGGTTAAAATGAAAAAGAAAGTGAGAAACACATAAGCCGTGAGCCTGCTTCGCCTCAAGCCTTTCCCAGCTGACCCAGAGCCGGTCGTGGCGCACCATCAAGGTAGAAATACGCCCGCCAGGAGCCGTTCAGCACCGCGGACCGTCGGACTAATGGGATGTCGGGCCAATGGCTGACGGACCAATGGCATGGACCCCTCTGGATGAGGGCGAGAGGCTGTGAGCAAATAGTTTGTTGGGCATAGGGAAATGGAGCTCTGTATGGGTAGGCCTACATGAGACCCTAAAAAAAGGGAGGCTCACACACCAGTTTATCCTCCATTGTTCACCAACTGTAAAGTTGTTGTCGTGACCACCACAGAAGGCCCACCTCTCAAATAATCCGACAGGACAATGGGAAAAAAGCAGAGATGATGTGGGCACAGGGAAACAGAGATCTGTGTGGGTACATGAGACCTCAAAAATAGGGGCGATCAGGGGAAGTACCACCAGCTGGCCCAGTAGCTTCACCTCGATGATGGCTGTTTCCAGGCTTATTTTAGGATGACACAGGGGCAGTTTGACAATCTGCTGTCTATCGTTGGGCTTGTATAACAAAAATTAATACTAACTACAGTGGTCCTGCCAAGCAGCTGGACACCACCAGTTTCTCCTGCATTGTTCACCAACTGTAAACCTCTCACATTATCCGAATGGACAATGGTAAAAAAAAAAAAAGCAGAGATGATGTGAGGTGCTTTTCCGCTCTGAGTTGAAGTTTTTTCTACTCAAGGAGTTCAGAGCACTCCGAAGAATGCCAGATGTCTAAAGCGCAGAAACACAAGGCGTGCAGCAACCTAAAAACAGTGAGCAAAAAGCTTCATTCTTATTAACACCAATAACAAAAAGCTGCCTCCAGCTTCTAAAATGCTTCCTGTGTGATCAGGGCCTATGTTTCCTACAGTGCACTACTCTCTACAACCTTTTAGAATCCCATCTCTACAATCCAACTGCCTTTTTTGGCAGGACACGCCCTGCATAGCATTCAAGTGCTAGGATTGACAGGTGTCCATGCTCGTGCAATGCAAGAGTGTTTATTCTGACCATAGCTGCGAAGCTTTTTCTGTCAGTGCAGGTAATTTAATGAATTACAAAACATCATATTTTATAAAGTTTTGATACATGTTTTGTTTGAAAGAATCTGGAGGCTTTGCCGGGGCTGGAGAGGCAGTCAAAGCAGGTGAGAGGAAAGCCAGGCCCCACAAGCATATCGGAGGCTCCACATCCAAGGGTGTGTGGACACTGGAGGACAGCTGACAGCGGGCACTCAGCTGAGGGTACAGACCCCTTAGACCTCCCGCCGTCCCTCTGGTTCTCCAACATGCCCTGTGGACCCTGGCTCTCCTCTTACTTGCTATAACTGCCTCTCCAGCTCCTGGTAAATCCTCCAGCATGCCCGACTCTTGACTTTCAGCTGCTTGGCTCCATATGCAGTCTCTAGCATACCCCCCTGACCCAGGCTCTGCTCTGCTCGTCCACCAGAGAACCAAAGGGTGTGCAGTGGGGTCGATGCCCACAGCTCAGGGCTAATTAGAGGCTCATTGAGGCCACAAGCGCCGTCATAAACAGATACTGAGATAATGCTAAAATTGCTGCCTCAGACCTTCAAAGTGACATCAGTGAAGGTTCCTGGCCCATTGAGCACTCAACTGACTTCAGTCAAATACAGAGAGCCTGACTCAGTGCGAACTCTGCCGAGGGATAAAATGTTCATTTATATAATTGCAACAAAAATTAAGGTTGTTTGGAGATGCCTTAGAAGTCAGCGTGTTTCTGTTTATTCAAGCAAGCGGAGACGAACAGAGCCTGGAAATGATCAGTCTAATTGATGGCTGTGAACCGATTTCATATAAGGAAAAGAAAATCATGAAATCAATGTACATATATTACTTTTTTAAACAAAGAGAGCAACACCGATACAATAAACAATAAGACAGAGCAGAAAAAAAGGTAGAATCATTTTAAAACTTAAAATGTACAGAATTGAAGTACAGGAGAAGACGGCTTGAGTGGCACAGACACCAAATACAGACACCAGCTGCCATAGTTGTACCTACTTTGTAGGGCTGCAGGTATGCAACGCCTTCAAGTGAGGCTTCCAGGTAGCAATGGAAACCGAGTTCTCATCAGCCGCATAACTACGCCAAACACACTGCATGCAGAATACACAAAACCAGGAAGGAGAAAAAGATACAAAGAGGAGACCCCCCCCCAACCCCAAACAATAAATAAATAAATGGGAAGGATTAAAGAATAAATAAATAAATACAACAAAAACAAGGCAGAGGAGGGGTCAGAAGGAGGAGAAAGAAGAGGAAGAGGAGAATAGAAAAGAAAACAAATTAAAAAGCTGATTAGTGAAAACCAAAAAACAGGTGTGGTCTGTGGCTGGGCGGAGGTCAGGCATGGATACATGCCTGTGGGAAGGCAGGAGGCTCTCATAGTGCCGCCAAGTGGCGTCCAGGTAGGGCCTGGTGCTGTCGGTGGAGTAATAACGCCACGCAGCCTGGTACAACATGGGGACAGACGGGATGAAGAGGAGCAGGAGGAGGTAGAGGGAGATGAGAACATAAGATGGGAGAGAAAGGTGGGAGGGGGAAGCAAAAGAGGAGGAAAATGGAGAAGCATGTGGGAGGAAAGTAGGTGAGGGAGCAGAGGAAGAGGAGGAAGCGTGTGGAGAATAACGTGAGGTCGGCACCACTAAAAGTCCGGATGAAACAAAAGGCGTGTGGCTGGAAAAGAAGGAAATGTGTGAAGCAGACAGGGGGAGTGGCAAGAATGGGTCTGTCAAACTGGTGTTTCTGGGTTTAAAAAAGGGAAGGGGTGAAAAAACCTCCCAGAGATGAGAGCGTTTAGTGAGAAGTGAGGATGAGGGGGCTGGACAGAGTGAAGCTACATGCTATCTGCTTTTTATTTGGTAGTTTCAGTTTTGGGGGAAAAAGAGAACCTGGAGAATCATAAAACCATGTAAACACATTTAATATTGTGCAAGCCTTCAGCTGATGCTGAGGTGTATTGTTTTGAATAACAGCAACAATTCATGATAACAATATTAATAACAATAATAACAATATTCTCCAGCCTAAAAACATTAATGTGTGTCAAAGAAACAGGAAGAGAGCAGGCTCTCTGCTTTACCTGGATGAGGTAGGCGGCCGGGTTTCTCCTCTTCTCAAAGTGCTTCTGTCTGTGCTGCTCCTGGACCTTCAGGGCAAAGCCTGAGCCCAGAATACCCTGGTGTGATATTATTAGGGTTAAATACTGTATGCATGTGTACAGCAAAGATTCAGTGAGCTGCTGAGAAAGATGTAACAACACAAATGAGAACGCCTATTGTGGCTGCATGAAAAATGACATTCTCTCTGATGCTACGGACATTGTGGATAAGGTGGCACTATTTATCTCCAGAGTATCTCAGGAGTAGAGTGATAGAGTTTATCCATACATCCATCCATTTTCATCTGCTTATCTGGGGTTGGGTCACGGGGTCAGCAGGCCGAGCAAAGCACCCCAGACGTCCCTCTCCCCAGCAACGCTTTCCAGCTCCTTCTGGGGGACCCCAAGGCGTTCCCAGGCCAGATGAGATATGTAATACCTTCAGCGTGTTCTGGGTCTGCCCCGGGGCCTCCTACCAGTGGGACGTACCCGGAATACCTCTAACACCCTATCTCTAAGGCTGAGCCCAACCACCCCACGGAAGAAACTCATTTCCACCGCTGGTATCTGCGATTTCATTCTTTCAGTCACTACCCAGAGCTCATGACCACAGGTGAGGGTTGGGACGTAGATGGATCAGTAAATCGAAAGCTTTGCCTTCTGGCTCAGCTCCCTCTTCACCACGACGGATCGGCACAGTGCCCGCATCACTGCAGAAGCCTCGCCAAACCGCCGATCCATCTCACGCTCCTTTCTACCCTCACTTGTGAAAAGGACCCTGAGGTAGTTGAACTCCCTCTCTTGGGGCAGTAACGATCGAGTTTAGTACTGGGTTAATTGTGAAGCCTAATATAGTTTCGCCAAAACATATTGTGTGTATCCATGAAGCTAGCCAATTTCTGGAATAGTTTGGAAACTGTATTGTTTAATATTTATGTTTACATCAGCTGTTCCTCTTGTTCTCTGCTTTGTTGCTGGTGTATTGCAACAACTGTCAAACTTAGAGGTCAAAGTAAGAATTCTAAAAACTTAGTTTAGTTACTTTAACCCTCATATACAGTAAAAACCCCGTCACATATAAAGTGAAAGAAAAGTAAATGTCAACTTGTCTGAATTTTAAATTAATATTTTTTTACTTCCCTTAAGATAAACCTCACAGGCCTGCAATCAAATTTTAGGCAAAAAATACAAAAATAAAGTGGCACACTTGCTGTGTAAATAACCTGCCTGCAGCCAATTAAACCTTCAAACTCATGTGTCAGAAGAGCACTGAAAAATCTGACAAAAAATACATAAATAAAGGATCTCCTCTAAGAATACAGACTTACAGCTGGCAAAGCAAAGAAGGAGATGCCAAGGAGGGCAAACCCTGCGGACAGCATCCGTCCTGTCCATGTCTTTGGTGTCTTGTCTCCGTAACCAATGGTTGTCAGCGTGATCTGTGGGAAACAAATGAGTCATGTTCAGGTCCTGAATGATTCTCACATTGAGGCTCTGGCAATTTATACAAATGAGAGTAATTTCCAGGTGATGCTACACTTATTTGAAGAATTTATTCACAACTTGGCAACCCAAGCTGTCAATAATGGCTTACAGCATTGGTATACGTCTTATTATTAACATACAAAGCCATTATTAAGCCTAATAAAGGGCACCTTATTAAGGTGTTTTTACTCGTCATTTTTCATTGTTGCATGAGAAAAAAATACCGGGATGTTCTAGTGCATCCATTCACTATGCTTTTCTGGCTAGTCTGACCCACAATTCTTTGCACAGCAGAGGATACATCACATCGACTGAGCTGCAGACAGACGACAGCTCATTGACAGCCGACAACAGCCGCAATGACAGATGACGGCGCGTTCAAGTGACTGATGACCAGTCAAATACATAGTAATAGGCAGGAATATAAATGGTTTAAATGAGCAAAATAATCAAGATAACCTACAACAAAGGGACATAACTTTGAAACTAGTGATCGAGATGTTTTGACTTTATTCTTTTCACTTTTGACCTGTGTCTTTAAATACAGTGTTTCTGATTAGAACAAATGAGTTATAATGAGTTATAATCAGTCTATCTAACCAAACATTTTCAGTTATTTTTCTTCTGAGTTACACGTCTTTTGGTGTGTATGACTGTGCAATATTTGCATGTTTTTTCTTTTGCATACTGCTCGACTTTGCCACATAGAGGCGTGATTTGCAATGATGCCTTCAGGCACTGCAGTGCGAGTGATTAGACCTGTGTGGAGCGAGCCTGTACGGCCTTGGTTTCAAGAACAGCGATGAGAGCCTGAGGCGGAATGTTTATTCTGCCTTAAAAAAAGGTTTCTGAAGCACAGTATGTGCGTTCTTGTTATTGTTTACGTGTGAAGACCTACTTCAATCTATAAGGATGATGTGTGAAGACACACTGAGGGGCCATTTTGAAAATGTTATACCTTTAAGCGGCTGCGATGAAGCAAAGAGAGGACTAAGATAAGAAAAGGAGCCACTGGATTACGTTTTAATAAAAGAAGAAACAGAGTTAATTGTGATGATGATTCATAGTGATGGCACTTAGCACATCAAAATCTGACCAGTGAAGAGAGCCTCTTACATGTGTTCGGCTGAATAGGAGCATTAATGTGGCGTATTCATTATTTAATGACAGGAGCAAATAAACCTGGCTGTGAACCGGAGCTGGCACCGCTTTTATAACTCCCTGCTCGCCTCCAGGACTCTGTTTGTCCGCTTGTTTTATCTGTCTCTCCATCTATACATACTGTATATCCACCTATTCACCTATCTATCTGTCTCTCTGTTTTGGCAGACAGATCAGTCTGGATTATGACAAAGACGGCTGCAGCCATTTGGCATCATTATGATTTTTTGAGCTGGTATGAAAATGGTGGTTAATGGAGCCACACAGAGCTAATGTTTATGGAGGAGCTGTCAATGCTCAGAGGCAATGACAAACTGCAGAAAATAATAGCCTCCAATGCAGGTTACATTTAAGTGAAGAGGTAACAGTGCTGACGTATCAAAGGGGTTTACTTGTGGGAATGGTTGTGACAGGGAATCAAAACTGTGTTGGAAATAAAAAGAATATTTTAAAATGGCCTTTGTTCCACCCTAAATTGTCTAGTGATTGTTCCCTGGTGTGTTTTTTTGTGGGTCCTCAGTGGCCTGTATTTGTTCTTTGTTTTATTTAAATTTTTTATTGCTTTGTTTTAATTGTTACATTGCTTTTGTTGTTATTGATTGCATGTTTTATGGTTTTATTGTTTCACTGTACTTTTTAAAGCACTTTTTTCCGTGAGAGGTGCTATATTGAAAATAAATGTATTATTATTATTATTATTATTATTATTATAACATCATTTGAAAAGAATAATTATTTAATCTTATTTAAAAATCATAAATTTATTTAAATTTATTTGTATTGATTGATTTTTTTTTTTTATAATTTTAAAATAAGATGGTTAACAAATATCAATCATCATTGTCATTGTGTATTACATTTTTTGGATTTTTTATTTTGTTTCTTTTTTTATTTTATTCTGTTATATTTATTTATTTTTGCCGTCTTATTTTTTTTTTTTTTTACCTAAACATAGTAGAGAATGAGTATCTTTTGAGCATATACTAAGTAAACATGATAGGTATAATACGCTTCTGCTTTAGCCTTCACCTTTTTGGTCGACTTTCTGTTTTCCCTTTGTTTTTCCTTGGTGTTATTTATTCTTTTTTATGTGCATTCCTTTTTCGACTATTACTACTACTACTACTACTACTAAGAAGTGTAACTTTGAAATGTCCTGTTGCCCAAGAAACCAGGCTGTGACTGTGAGAAGAAATCAATTCAGAAATACAACATACAGCTATAGATAGCCTTGACAAGCCTGGACACGGTGTCTGCCAGCCGTCTACACAACCCATCCAGGTCACAGTCTGTTTGTCCCCTTGCCATCGGGAAAGAGATATAAATCCATCAAAGTCTGAACAAACACACCGAAGACGAGTGGATGCTTCTGTCACTCCCCACCCTCCAATATCTGTTGAGGACTGAGGACTGTAAACTATAATTTTGTTGTGAGGCTACAGTGACAGTAAAATGTGTGATGTCGTATAGAGGAGGTGGAATAAAAGCTTGTCTGGCAAGTGTTGAAATCATCATTCCCATTTTGAGTTTTCACTGAATCCTGGCAAACAGAGCTGGAGACATTCTTCCAAACTCACCGTGCCCCACCACAGAGCATCAGCGTAAGTCGCAAACTCCTTGTTGAACTTGTTCTCCACAAGGTAGACGAGGAACGAAGAGAAGATGAGAACCAGGAAGCCGATGTACCAGGCGGTTACCAGCTCCTGCAGACAGAGGTCAAAGGTTAGAGAGTGAATGCGGGGAAAAAAAGAGAACTAAGTTAATGCACAAGCACTCTGGCATATGAGCATTCACAGCTGATCAAACTAAATCGGTTTTTCTATGAACTCTGAGGACAAAACGTTCTGTGTGATAGAATGACCAGGTGATGCCAGCAAAAGTTGTTTTAAATCACTGCAGATTATTTTGTCAAATTCAAGTCTGTCCCTTCTAGCTGTTACAGTTGGGTGCGAGCTTTTCATAGAAACCCTAATACCAAAGTGCACAAAAGCAGGTACATATGTTGTTGCTGTTATCAGGCCAGTACTTCCAAACAAATACCGAACAAACAACGAACTCTGACAACAACGCAGATGTAGATGAAGATTCTACTTATTCTAACATGATTAGTAAGAGGATATTGCCATGGGTCTGGGTCCCAGTCCTGACCACCAACATACACAGCCCTCCAGTAGCTGATGCTGACTACCCTGGACTGGCTCCCACTGCACTGCACTCTGAAAATGCACCAATCTCCAGCTCAGACTCCACTGTTATGTCAATGAACTTTACCCACTGCTGCTATCCACTCTTACTGCTGCTCATGGATCCTGGTGGATGCTGTTGCTGATACACATTCTCTACTCAAGCATTAGATGTATGTTATGTCTGTAGAAACAGAACAAGAGTAGAACAAATTAACATCGCAGGATGGTCAGAGCGGGGGCCATTTTAATGTGTACCGTTGCCACTGCTTCCACTGTAGCAGGCTAATTTCTGTATGATCAAACCAGCTTGTCGCAAACTCACTCAGGTGAGGTTTTGCACAAGTTACTTTTTTTTTTTTTAAATAAGCAATCTGCTACTTTTAAAATAACTGTTATTCCCCTGTTTATTTTGTTGCCATTAATTACGTGTTTGCTGAAACATGATGTAAAATTACTGTAGCTGCCTCCAAAGGAGTGAGAGTTGCTGCTCAGCAGACAGCTGGGAGGCAGAGAGACCCCGGGGATAAACATCCTGCAGATCTGCATATTTTCACATCTAACATCGTCTGAATTCAGAATGTCGTTGCCATGGTCTAGGAGGGTTCAATCAATATTTGTGAGCGTGAGCTACTCTCTCTCAAAGCCAGAAACCAGAGAAGTAAGTCTCAAACTTGTGAGGTTATAGGGTATAAAGTCTGGAGCCTGATTTTGTGAACGCACAAAATGTTTGTTTTCTTGTTTATAACCAAGTGAGCTTTAGGCCATATCCAAACAAAGACGGAACTGATTTCGTTTTTTAAAAGTTTTCCATAAACACGGAATAGGTACGTAGACATGAAGCCACTGAAAACGCTGTAGTATATATGCAAGGCCTGTAAGTGGCGCTGCAACGCTGCCACAAAGTACACCAAAAACAGAGAATAAGAAACAGAGCATGTGCATAAAACTTGTGCGATGTAAACAAACACGAAGAAGAAGATGATGGAAAATATAAATGCCAGAGGAGCCTGCGTTGTATGGACTGACGACGAGGTAGAGCTGCTACTTAGGGTCACACTTGATTACAAAACTACAAAACTGCAGGAGAATATTGACTAGCGCATGTGGGTTAAAGGAGAGGTGGGGTTATGGCGTCATCATTTCAGAAAAGAGGCGTACTGTGTTGTAAATATGGAAACGCGAAGGTGGTGTCTTAAGATTTTTTCACTCTGGGACCCGGTTTCGAAAGTTGGCTTATTTGGGCTCATAAAACGCTGGTTCCGTATTTACGAAAGGTCTGTACGATAAAAAACCGTTGCGGATACACCTAATCTCGTCTCCATGTGGACATGGCCTTATTCTGCTGTAGTGTTCCCAGTTCTGAAACCAAAAATGTACCCAGATAGAGAGTCCTATAATCACTGTTATCTACAACATCTTTCACGATTCACTATCTAAGGAGCAGCTCCAGACTTTATACCCTATGACATCACAAAACTTTTAGCATTGTAGTTTTTGGATTTGGGAGAGACTTGTTCATTTTTACTATTTTTTCTTTTTTTTGTTTTTTATTAATATTTTGATCTTAGACCAGCTGTTCCCAACTGGTTCAGCCACAAAGTCCACATTTCTCCTTAGTCTTTAGTTCGAGGTCCAAAAGGTTTAATACATTGAGCGTCATACTTGCATTTGGCCATGTCGTTGAGGTAGCTTGCTAGGAAATTTACTGTATCTAAAAATAAAGTGTGTTTTTTTTTTTTACAAACTTGACATGTTTGGCCCACAACCCAGTTTGGCACCATGACCCACCGGTTGCAAACCACTGTCTTAGACCATAGGGGAATGTATGAATTTTAAAAACAGGTGAAGTTCCCTTTAAGAAGTAATTTCAACCAAACCAGAGCTGATGATTGTTGGAACAGTGGACTAACTACCTAGATGACTGACAAGACTAACGAAGATGGTTTTGGTGAGTTTTATTTTGTTTAAATTGAGAGTGAATAAAGTGTGTTTTCTAAGTTAAAAAGGCAATTATGCTAACAGTAGTCAAGGTATGGTGAAAGACACTTGGATTGGATGGTTATATTTTCTGTTTAATAAGGAAAATAGGGGTAAGAACAGGCCAAAACTACATTTCCAAACTAGTGTGTGTGGCACACTTCATGACCCTACTGACGTGTGTTGTCACCATGATTATCAACAGCAATCACATTTCCTTTCAGTCTGATGACCACGGCAAACAGTTCAATGTCCTTTCTATTCTTTCATTTTCTAGGTATTTGATTCAAAGTGTCGATGCATTCAAATAAAGAAAAGAAAAATGCTTTGTGACTATTTTCTACAGAAGAGATACTCCCTTTGAAAACTGCAGACACCACAAATGAAATTCCACTCACACTAACTGTATTGGAGGACAGATCTCAAAACCAAAACTATCTACATGGCTACATACAACCAGAAGCCGCAACATATATGAACTGAATCTTTAAGCCAGTTCAGCTGTGTGTGATCTTCTGGCTGCATAATTGGTTTGGTGGTAATTTTTCACTCAGTATAAACTAGAAACAATGGCCTGGTGAGAAAACTTTCATAAATCATCTGCAGTGGCCCAAAAAGCCCTTTATATAATCCCTTACAAAACACATCCTCCCTTTCATTTAAAATGTGATGGGGACTATTCAGTCTGAATGTTCAGCTTTGTTAAAAGCAAAGAACTGTGTCAGCAACAATGACCTATCGTGGCTTCTGCATCTGCGGGGGTCATACTAATCTAACCGAGAAGTAAAAAGAAGTTTTCAGTGGATTTGTGTGGGCTGATCGAGGTGGAGCACGGAGAGATGAGAATGAATCGAGGTACGAAAGGTAAGAAATGCCTCAAAAGAATAAGTCAGGGAGTCGAATGGTTCAAGTTCTAAAACACTATCTATTTTCAGTACCTGTCTTTATTAAGTTTTATAACGTTTGATAATTTAATATAAACGATATGAATGCTTTCACAGAGTGACACAAAGAAAGTCAATATGGATATAGTATGAATTATATACATACATTTCCCAGTTTTAAATGTGTGTCTCTGTGTTAATTGATAATTTATCTCTTGTTATGCCAAATATATGCGAGAAAAATCTGTATCAGAGTATTTTTACATCAAAATCCCTCGCTTTTTTCTTTCTGTGAAACCAGGTAAAACAGTTTCAGATGTTCAATGACTCATCCTGCACTCAGGTGTGTTTACCAAAGTCCATCAAATCCAGTCCAAATCAAATGAGACTTCTGGCGACCAGCTAGCCACACCGGTCATACAAAACTACACTTCACTGTTTGTGGGTTGTAGTCGCTACAGAGCAGTACGGAGAGAGAGGAGGAGGTGTGAGTTTGGATATCAGTGGGCTAAACCTTTGTTTTCATTTCCAAAGCAATGTGGCGGAGGTCTAATCCCTTCATCTCTCCTTCTACCTCCTCCTGGTCAAACAGTGAGGGATGTGTGTGTGGAGCCAACAGTATATTATGAATATTATATATAATATTTATCATGTACAGTTTGATACAAGTAGTGCTGCGCCTGAATCAGTCGACCCTGGACTTCTTGACTGATGATTCCAATCACTGACCTATTAGGGTTAATCCTAGACTACAAAAACTGAGCATAGTGTTAGTTCAGGCAGGACATGATGTCAAGCTCAGCTCACATCCCAACTACATCAGCTGATCTCAAACAGCCCAATCTACTGATGGAGCATCTGACTGATGGAAAGGAGTCAGCTGATAGATCACATGATTCTTTTCTATGCAACCAATTGGCGAATCTCATTCAGGACGCCCTATTTAAACTGCTCTGGCCTGCCTACTGTTGCTGCTTCTTTTCATGCTGTGTCTGACTTATCAGTGTCATTTCTGTTTGTCATTGATGCTGCTTTGCTCTGTACATGGGGCGGTCTTTGCTGCTGCTCTCTCTGCCTTAGGCTTTCCATGTAGGCGCATGGAAGGGCAGAGAGGTCCCAGAACAGAGCCATACAAGCAAACGATCAAATTGCAAACAGTTTTCAAAGTGGTCCTGACTGAACTGGTTTTCATGACAATACTCAAATGCTCATCCTAGAAACAAATCATTACTGTCCATTAGTGCTGGGCGGTATACCGGTTCATACCGAATACCAGTGTTTATTTTTCTTATGATATGAATTTTTCATATACCCCAATACCGGTGAGTATGTAGCGTACACAATGTTGGGAACGCCACGCGGCGGAACGTAGCGCCGCAGGACATTGTTTGACAGGGGACTGTTTTGCAGTTGCACTAAACAAGTATGTGAGGGCACAATGGCGTGTTGAGCGGTGAAGATGGATAAAAACAGTGAAAGTTCCGAAACTGAAGTTCCAGAACGAGAACATGACACAGCAGAATTGTACCGAAAAGAGGAGCCGTGTCTGTTGTTTGGAAGTTCTTTGGCTTTAAAAAAACCCCGACGTCGATCAAACAACAATTCTCTGCAAATGTTGTAGAGCTAAAGTTGTAGCCGCAAGAGGCAAAGTCCATCGATATAATTTTGAAAAATACCGTGATATAAATTTTTGGTCATACCGCCCAGCACTACTGTCCATGTAAGCTCACTGTACTATATCTATGGTACATACTGTATGGGGCAGCACATGGTTTAGTGAGTTCAGGATGTCACACTGGAAGTCACAAAGTCAAGGCCCTATGTAAATCATAAGCCGAAAGCTCATCACCTCTGAGAGATCTTGTTCTATTGGTAACAACAGCAACAGCAGGTGTGTATATGCATTGACTGTTCATGTGTGCCAGCCCACCTTGCTGTGTGCGTAGACCACAGAGCCCAGCAGCTTCCAGGTGCCTCCTCTTCGATCCATTCGTACCATGCGTAGAATCTGCAGGAAACGCAGGCTCCGCAGGACCGAGGTGGCAAAGATGTTTCCCTGGCTACCAGCCGACACCACCGCCACCGACGCTATCAGCACTATGATGTCTGGAGGTAAGAGATGAAACACACACAAGGGCTCAGATAAATAAAATCAGCATAAATCATTACTCACTATGACTCAGCCATGGAAAGAATATACAGTATATGTGGCAGAATGTTCTCACCTTTAAGTTTTATACATTTCCAATATTTAACTTAATTGATTTACCAACCGTGACAACGTCATGACGGCTGGTATTGTTTTCACCTTGTCAGTCTGTATGTGTGTTTCATCATGGAAAAATGTGGTCATGGAGACACCTACTGTAGCAGGAACAACCACAGAAGCCATTCTGAGAACATTGCCAGGTGTATATATATAGTTGAGATCACAATGAAGGCTGACATTGAAGATGGGAGTGGTTCAAAAAAGGGACACTGAAGTAGGGGGGTAGGAAGAAGGGAAGGAGCCATTGCCCCCCACATTACCCCCCTGGCCCCATTCATTTTAATGCTGCATTCAAAATGAAACTTGTGAGCTCGTGTTTACAACATGGGAAGTCGAGCACATGAAGTCATAAACTTTGAGCTTGCAGAATATTTCCACTTATAGAGCTGTGAAGACCACAACAGAGGAAGTGTTCATATGGACTCTTCATGTGAACATGGTAAACATGACCCCATTTGAACGCAACATACAGTTAGCTGTCCCTGTATCGGATCTGGAGCGACCCTATTGAAGGAAGGTCTCCTCTTTATTATACTTGTTGATGAACACTGGTGTAATTCAGGTTAGCTGAGTTCATTAAATTTGAGCAAATGATGATTTGTTTGATGCAAAATCAACATTTGTATCATCCAAATACATCCAAACTGAAGCTCTATGAATACATTACACACACTTATACACACAGGAACAAAAAGAAATAGAGTAGACTTGTCACAGAAGCTGAAAAATGTTCACCCCGATAGCTTAAAAGTCCATCCTAAAGGCAAGTATATCTCACTAATATTGATCCTAATGTGAAACTGTCCCTTTAAACAGGCAGGCAGGATGGC
The DNA here is from genome assembly GCF_006386435.1 of Epinephelus moara. NCBI lineage: Eukaryota > Metazoa > Chordata > Actinopteri > Perciformes > Serranidae > Epinephelus > Epinephelus moara. Next base: position 14,312,285 of record NC_065510.1, on the reverse strand, counting down.
TCATCCAAGCCTGGAGGTCAGAATATCTGGGACTGGCTTGATGTCTATCATGTTGCTGCAATAACAGCAACACACTGTTGTCACCTTACTCTCGCCCCTCAGTGAGACAAATTAACCCAACAAAGGCTCCATATTACTGGAGCTGACATAATCTGCCACGGGCATCAACAGCACAATAATATACTGCGGTGTGTACTCTTCCTATATACACTATATGTTTATATAAGTCGCTTGGATACCACATTAATCTGCTGTGGACACAAAGAGGACAGTGGGGAGGAGGGGACGAACTAAAGTACTGATCTGTGATGAACACATTTTTATTTTTATTTTTTGCATTGTATTTCTGAAATTATTAAAATCTCTACATCTCACTGAGTCTCTTATGGTCTAGTTTCAGATTTGCTTCTCATAAACGCAGGAAAGCTGTACTGGTGTATGTGCTGCAAACAGTGACTGACAAACATCAACAAACAAGAAACAGAAGGACAGACACATACAGATTTGACACAATACAATCAAACCCACAAAGAACAGACAGTTACAGAAACAAGCTCCTATGTTTCAAGAAAAAAAAAATCTCCTATTTCCCACTTCGCAAACAGATCTTCCATTTCAGTGACGCTTCATGTGAAACTTTTCCCTTAAGTAGTGTTATTTAGTGTACTGTGTGCAAGACGTTTTTTTTCCTCATATAGAACCATCCCGTCTGCTCCTGTCCTTCTACCGAACCCGTTTCGTGAGAGAAAGTGCTGACCAAGGTGTGTCTAATGGCTTCCCTTAACAGAAAAAAACACGAACCAGTTGAGCCATAGTGGGGAGATGGAAAAGGGGAAAAGTCAGCAGCAGCAGCACCATGAAAAATACATTAATGACACCCAGGAGGTGACCGTCTCTGGCGCACCCACAGGGTTGCAGCAGGTTCACTCCCTTTGAAGGTGCAGAGAGAAAAAAACACGAGGAAAGTGAATGACAGGAGGATGAATGTGTGTGTGTGTGTGTGTGTGTGTATGAATTTAAGTATCAGTGTGTGTGGTCATGGTGTGTACCGATGTCAGTGAAAGCATCTGCAAACCACCTCCTTCGCTTTCTGACTCTATAACTGACAGCCATAAGCTTCAAGAACACTATAATTTTCATTAAGAGAAAATTGCTTGCTTTTTTACGTCATGATTTCAATGTGCACACAGCACCAGCTTCAGGTAGCCAGCTGGGAACAGATGCAATAAATGTAAAGTAATGGGAGTAAAGTAAATTTTCCACATATGTATAAAGCACTTAAGTACTATAAGTAAGTTATTTAAACAGCTTGTGTAAAAGAATGATTCTGTCCCAAGATTTTTGATGCATGTAAGTGGTTGATCACTGTAATCATCACTACAAGTCGTTTCCACTGCATGCAGAAGTGGGACAGTTCTTAAATGGTTCAGGTCCGATTTAACTGGCAAGCAATTTTATGTGGCCATGGATGAACACTCCTCTGATAAAGGTAACCTTACATGTGCTGTCCCGCAGGGCTCTGTTTTAGGCCTAGTTCTCTTCAATCTGTAAAAACATCCGCTCTGAAATATTATTAGAGATCACATGATCCATTTTCATAATTACACAGACGATACTCAACTATACATCTCTGTAAATTTAAATGACTATAGTTCGTTCAATAACCTGACTGTATGTGTATCTGACACAAGTTTGTGGATGGATCAGAACTTCTTACAGTTAAACCAAGAAAAAACTGAGCTTCTTGTTTTTGGAGAAAAAGCCGAAAGAGAAAACATGTTTGACCACCTAAATTTATTTGCACTGAACACCAAGGAACATGTACAAATCCTTTGTGTTATCATTGATCCTGACCTAGACTTTGAACATCATATTAGAAACGTGACTAAAGTGTCCTTTTATCACTTGAGGAATATCGCTAGAGTCAAACCGTTTCTCTCCCATGCAGATACAAAAAAGTTGATTCACGCCTTTATTTCCAGCCAACTGGACTATTGTGACGCTCTTCTGTCTGGTGTGTCTAATGCCCTCTATACGCGATTTTAGCAATCTTATAACACCATTGCATGACACACTGTGAGATTTTAGCAATCTTATAACACCATTGCATGACACACTGTGAGACGTGGATCTAATAAACTTTGGTATGACGTCAAGTTTGATGTGTGCAGATTGTACGATGGCCGTTTACTACTGAATCGCAGGTTACAACGTACGTCAATATGCAACGTCATCAGCGTGCACCGCATCAGCCTACGTCATCCATCTGCGCCACCATAGGTAGCTTGCTCACCTGGAAGTTGCAGTTCCTCCGCAATTTCCTTCCGTGCAGCGTCTTTTTTCTCACGGTCATGATAGCAGCTGTAGGAAACATCAAATAGACAATGCTTCTGCTGCCACAGCTCCACCAAACTTTCCTCTTTCTGGGAGTTCCACAGACTTCTTTTTGTTCATTTTACCTCCATGGCAAGTGATCATTTGTTTGGGTTTGGTGACCATTGTGTCATTTCGTGCTGCATTTCTATTGGTTGATTAGTAGACGTAGGTCGTAGCAGCTGTCACACTGTGAGATAGTCATCCTAAATTTCTGACACCGTCAGAATTTTATCTCAGGTTATCTTTGGTCGCAAGATGTTGACAACGGCTATCCTTGAACCTGTCTCACAGTGCGACGTAAGACCACCGTTTTAGAGCCACGACCAAAGATATCGCCACGTTTCTCCCACGATGGTCATCTTTCGTCTGGGACAGCCCAAAATCGCACAGTGTATACTGGCCATAAGAAAGCTACTGCTAAGTTACAGCTTGTACAGAACGCAGCAGCACGTGTTCTGACAAAAACCAGACAGAGAGCCCACATTACTCCAATCTTAAAATCATTGCACTGGCTACCTGTCTGTCACATAACTAGTTTTAAAATTATTTTATTGTTTTTTTTAACCACTGAATGGCCTTGCCCCAACTTATCTGTCTGACATGGTCAAGATATTTGTGCCTGCTAGGTCCTTGAGATCCTCAAACTCAAACCTCTGGATTGTTCCAGATGTTAGAACCAAAAGGCACAGAGAGGCAGCCTTTGTTAATTATGTCCCTGACCGTCTGTCCTGCATCTCTCGCTGTCTCTCTCTCTGTCTCTGTCTCTCTCTCTCTCTCTGTCTCTCTTTATGTCTCATTGTGTCATACGGATTACTGTTAATTTATTATGCTGATCTGTTCTGTATGACATCTATTGCACGTCTGTCCATCTTGGAAGAGGGATCCCTCCTCAGTTGCTCGTCCTGAGGTTTCTACCTTTTTTTTTCCCCTGTTAAAGGGAGTTTTTCCTTACCTGCTGCGAGGGTCCTAAGGACAGAGGGATGTCGTATGCTGTAAAGCCCTGTGAGGCAAATTGTGATATTGGGCTTTATTGATAAAATTGAATTGAAATTGAACTCTAGGAAAAGTCTGCCTGAAGGTCTTCGGGGCTCTAAATCTGTTGAAACATTCAAACGGAATCTTAAGACACATGTTTTTTAACGAATCAATGTGCTACAGTAACATAAGATTTTACCCATTTAAATAGTAAAAAAGAAGAAAAGAAATCTGGGGTGGTTGATGTTGATATTGTCACAAACAGCCACAAATAAATCGGGAAAAAAAAGGGAAGCACATTAGCAGGGATGTACTGTACGAGTCATTGTGACTTGGACTCGAGTCGACTCGAGTCGCTGTTTTGATGACTTGTGACTTGACAAAAAATAAAAGACTTGAGACTTGACTCGGACTTGGAAGTTAAAGACTCGGGACTTGACTTGACTTGAGACACGATGACTTGAATGACTTGAGTGTTATTCACATCATGTTTTCGGTTAGAATATAAAATGAATAAATTAATTTAAAAATAATGTCGATTACCCGGTAGGAGCGCAGGCTGAGAAAGGCGTTGTCATGATTGGATCACTACCCTGTCAATCAGTCATGCCCTCTGTACGTACCTTACGTGTTTATTGGAGAAACATGCCCTCTTATATCAGATAGGCATCAACATGTCAGCGGGAGGGGTACCGAGAGTCATCGTCTTCGGCTTTCGGAATTACCATTATGACAGCAAAAGACGAACAGCACAGTGCAAGACATGCGGCATAAACATCTCGGACAGCCAG
>NC_065510.1:14302606-14307990 GCF_006386435.1 Epinephelus moara | reverse complement strand
TGTGTGTGTGTGTGTGCGCGCGCACGCATGGGCGTCGTCCCTGCAAAGTAAACATTGCAGCGATGAAGTCAATGTTTACTGACAGTTACTTATATCTTGTCTTTTCACTTTATTAAGATCAGATTCTGCAGGTAAAATTACAATAATAAGGTGACTTGACTTGGACTTGACTTGACCTATTACAGGACTTGACTTGACTTGTCTTGACATAACCTGTGACTTGACTTGACTTGCCCAAGAAAAAATGACTTGGGACTTACTTGAGACTTGAAGGTTAAGACTTGAGACTTACTTGAGACTTGCACATGTGTAACTTGGTCCCATCTCTGCTAGAGTGAACACAGTAGTTCTGTCTGGCCCCCCAAAAATCTATTAAAAATGTATGATGATCCCCCTGCATATGAATAATAATAAAAGAAATCGGCTGTAAGCAGTATGGACAGTATGGAGAATGGAAAGTCTGAATAACTGAGAGTAGCAGTGGTGGAAATTCTACCGAAGTTGTGCTACTTCCACTCATCATGTCCCGTGTTCTGTCACTCTGCCTCTGCTGCATCTGCTGAAACATCACTAAAATAACTGTGCAGTGTGCCGAGAAAGCTTTCCACGAGATAAGAAGTCCTGTATCCCGGTTATATGGTGAAAATATACTCACCACATGCTATTCAAACATTTTAAACAGCTAGACATTTTTCTCTGGCAGCGGGGCTGTGCTGCTATCAGCTGCTCCAACGGGGAACTTGAACTTTGCAAAGAACGGGCAGTAAAAGCCAGAAGCCTCAGCTCCATGAAATCAATCTTACTTTCATTAATCCCCTTTAAATCCTTGTGTATTTTATGACGGGGGCGTGTTCAAGCTAAAACAGGGTGTCATATTGGTCTTTGTTGAAAAAAGATTCGTATGACTTGGATCGATTCACAGCCTTCTGCGGGTATTTTATTGAAGACACAGCTTACAACTTCACATACATGAACGATGAGGCAGCCCGGCAGAACAGTTGACTAAACATTCTTATACTCCTCCGCAGATAACCGTCATACCTAACTTTCCATGTGCGTGTATGTGTGGATGCTAAATACTCTCCTACTACCAGCCTCCGGAATATATCCAGCTGGTCTGAAAAACCCTCCTAGTACCACCCCGGGTCCACACTTGGCCAATTGTTTGGCTGCCTTTAACACAAATTACAATCCAATCTCTAATTAGGCTGTCTCTCACAATTTAGGCAACGTTGAGGTATAAACTTTGCAATGCAACACATGCTCATGTGCACATAAGTTATTGGTTGCGACTGATCCCTATCATACACAGATCCTTTGTTTTGAGAGAGCCAAAAAGCCCAACTGCGTTTCAGCACACAGTGAAAACATGCTTTTAATTGATGAGAATCAATGTCTCCTACCTTTAGATTTGCCGGCTCGTAGCTTTCATCTGCGTTCGGAGACAGATGGGCCCCAGGCCCCCTTCAAAACCTGGACTGGCTCACCACTTATGTTGAAAAAAGACTTGTATGACTTGGATCGATTCACAGCCTTCTGCGGGTATTTTATTGAAGACACAGCTTTCAACTTCACATACCAAACATTCTTATACTCCTCAGATAACCGTTATACCTAACTTTCCATGTGTGTGTATTTGTGGGTGTGATTTCCTGTTGTTTCCAGCACTTACATTGTTTTATCTCTATTCCTGGCTCGTTCTGCCCAAACATCACACACTGCTTGCTTTAGATCGCTCTGCTCTTGTCACATTGCCCTGCCCAAGATTGCTCAATCTAAGTAAACATGTTTTGCTTCTATCTTTGAATGGCTGGCCTCTACCCTACCACATCTTTAACTTGAAGTCAGATGGCATTTTGCTGAGCGACATTTTTCAGAGGAGATTGTCACATGTGATGACTGAATGTATCACAGGGCAGAGGCGAAGATGTATGTAAACCTTCTGCATATAACGACAAAAAGAAATAAGAAAACAAATAATTCATATCATTTTATAACTGAATCTGACTTTGAGATATTGTGGTGACAGCATGTGCTGTTTGGAAGCACACACACGTGTCACCTCGACCTGGTCAGATACAATACCATATTCTGATATTGTGTAATTCAGGCAGAGGCTAAAATGGAATATATAAATCACTGGCGGCAAAATAACAGCAATTTGGCCCTCTAATCTTCCAGGCACTCAAATCGATGTATTTTCACTGCAGGTGTTGCACTGATTTCCCAAGCTGCCTCCCAGCGCACAGTGTCATCATTTCTGTAAGGCATTTTACTCCAAATTGAAATGATCTGAAATTTGAAAAAACAGTAATAACTGCTGACGCACAGTCACAAAAAAAATCTTTATCCTAAAATAATGAATGATAACTCAAGATCATTGTTTTTCTTTCCATAGTGCATACATATACAATGTTTGAGTACTTTATGGCACTACTATGACTCTGCATGTTTCCAGAGAAGTTGTTCACATGCATGTTTGATACTGTGTAACTGAGGATCTCTGCGGCGCTCACATCATAGTTGTGGTTTTAAACAAAACTCCCATAATCCCCTTCTTGCATGCATGTTAAATTTCACTACATCAAACAGTGCAAGAGGTACAGTTATATAGAGACCGCATTGACAGAGTTTTTCTTTGTGAGGCAGCAAGAACACAGAAAGAATGGAAGCCATGAATTAGGTGTATCTGTGACAGCCACAAACACATGATGGGACTGATCATCACCTGCATCACTTCCGTCTGTCTCTCTGCTGCTCAGCTCCTCTGACTTTCATTCTTTCTCTCTCATTTTCTCTGTCACACTCAGTCCCTCTGCTTCTGTCTCTCCTTTTATTTTACTCATATTCCCTCAATGCTGGCAAAGCTACACCATGTGACGACAGGCGCTCACGGCACCCTGTGTGAGCTCCAAGCCCTGCTCTCCCTCCCTCGAGCGCCCTACTGCAGTTTCCAAGAAGCAGCAGAGAGATCCATGTCTAAACAGTGGAAAGAATAAAAGTCACTTAATGCAACCTCATTACGTAAATGCTCTCCGCTCTTATGAGCTCTGACCACAACTGAAAACGACACGAGCAAACCACGGTCAATAGCGTGCCGTGGAACCGTGCTTACGTCTAACATCAGACTGCGTTCACAGTCCGCTGGAGCACAAGTGGAAGGCAACTGAAATGTGAGACAATAAAGAAGATGAAATGGTGCTCCTGCTGGAAAAGATTACTTTTAAGGAGGTGGGGATCATCTGTGTCTGTTTCCAACAAGAGACACTCGACAAAAAAGGTGTACTCCAGCAGCTCACCTATGACGCAGAAAGGCTTCCTGGCGAAGCGGAGTCGTCCCTGCCATCCTCTGTAGCGACAGCAGCATCCTGCCGACCAGATACGGATGATGTACTCCAACCCAAACACCACGATCATCACAAACTCCTGTTCAACAAAGACAGAAACAACAGTTGTTTTGGCAGCATGCTGATGTGTGGTTTTCCAGGCACTGAATATTAGTCACTGTAGATCACAAATACATCATCATATATCATTATACACAACATTACTGCAATGTTTTTGTCATTAAAATGGACACCAAGTTGACAAGGTATCTGATAATGACTGTGACAGGTCTACAGTTACTGCACACACATAGAGCCAGCTCCCATTTGATAACAACACTGATGCAATTAGCAGAGTGCAGTTAGTGAAATGGTAGTTAGTGCTGCAGGTGAAATCGTGCGGTGAATGCTCAAGTGGATAAAGGAAACGATTTCTCCTTTCAGTTAGCACTTTCAAAAGTCACACCCCAAGTCTTTTCAAAAGCATGTTTGCTTTTGTGCCCACCACTAGCTGGTTCGGTCCTTCCTGATTGTCTTTCTAAAGGCAACTTTAAACTCTATTTCCTGTCATTACTCACAGAGAGTAAAGTTCCCAGCTTGGGGGCAGACATTTAAACAAATAAACCACTGATCTAGAAGTCTAGGTTTGCTATCTGTTATAGAGGAGGTGTGTTGTTATCCTAATTAAATATTTAAAGATATATAAGAGTTTAATAAAAACAAAAAAACAATGTATAGACTCACACAAAATCAATCCCTCTCAATCATCACTTAGGACTCACTAGAATTGTGTGGCGGTGTGTTTATCTGCCTGTTTACTCTTATTATTTCTTATTGTGTTCAGGATGTTCATGGGCACAGTGCACAGGTGAGGTCAGGACTTCATGAAAAGGTAGTGATTGGGTGCCAGATCATAAGCAGCACGTATCGAAGAGGAAGCTACTAAAATCACAGACAGCGTCGGGAAAAAAAGAAAACATGAATAAAGCAAGGTGAAACAAAGCTCTTTCTAAAACTACAGGTTGAATCTGTGGTTGACTTTCAGTTTTACTTTAGTGGGCCAGCAAGCAACAATTCTTGCATGATATACCTTTAAAATCTCTCATTCAAACTGTTTAATCACAATTAAAGTTGAGCTTAAATGAACAATGCCCCTTTAAACCTTTTAGATCACATCCCCGGTCATATTGGGCACCTTTTTAATGATATATGCAGAATATATATTATATATGTGCAAGACATTTTGCAGTGCTTCGCAACTAACGTTACATGAGGAACACAATGTGCTTTATCTCTCTCTCCTTTACAGATACTACTATCCTGTCAGTGTTACACCGTCAGGGCCTCACTGTGATGATACACCCACTTTTTAAAATTCCTCCCAACGTTATACATCGCCTGCCTATCCCATTTCACTCATAATTACTTTATGATACTGAAGCTAGATTCTCTCAAAATGCTGTTTCATCTAGACTTAAGCCCAAATCCCTTTACTGAGGCTTTCTATCCATACGCTCCTCCATTTCTAATTCATTACATGCACTTTAGGGCTTCTGCAACTTGACTATTGAGGACACTGAGGTGAAGTCCACAACTGAACACAAGGTGGGTATTTACAGTCTGGTTTCAGCATTTAAAAACTAATTTTACTACATTTGAGCCATTGCACAGAAAATCCCGCACACTGCTCTTGCTCAGCTTCACAATTTGATAGTAACACTATCATTTCAACACCATTATTTCCAACAACAGAAACTGCCCCACCCATTTCACAGGTTTGCACAGGTGTGAGGGAATTCATCAGCTGTGGGTGCATCTTACTATATAATGACGAAAACTCTGTCTGTGTGTGTGTTCCACGTTTTTCTCCTCACTGACTTGGTGAATCCATGTGAAATTTGGCACAGTGGTAGAGGGTCATGGGAGGATGCGAATGAAGCAATATTACATCAATTGGCCAAAGAGGGGCGCTATAGCAACCGACTGAATTTGGAAACTTTGAATGGGCATATCTCATGCCCTGTATGTCGTAGAGACATGAAACTTTGCACAGAGATG